>NC_092339.1:258000357-258306071 GCF_046630445.1 Rutidosis leptorrhynchoides
TATCATATACCTAATAATTATTTAGAGAAATTATATATCTTTATATATGTTTTTTTCCGTTTTATAACAATTTTATTATCTTATAAATTATTTTACATTCTTACTTCTGCTTATTATATTGAGATTTGATTTTTCCAAATTATTATATTTATATTTATATATACATATTTATTTACAACCAATTGTTCGTGAATCGTCGAGAATAGTCAAGGGTCAAATGATTTCATAAACAGTTCAAAAATTTTAAGACTCAACATTACAGACTTTGCTTATCGTGTCGGAATTATATAAAGATTAAGTTTAAATTTGGTCGGAAATTCCTGGGTCGTCACAGTACCTACCCGTTAAAGAAATTTCGTCCCGAAATTTGAGTGAGGTGGTCATGGCTAACAATAAAATTGTTTTCATGACGAATATGAGTGATAAATAGAGTTTTATCATCATTGAGTAATACGGATAAAATAACTCAATTATATGAAGAGTACGAATGCAGCTATCGCAAAATAGTGAAATGGGGTAATAGGAATTTGTATTAACTTTTGACATTGTCTTGGTTGAATTCCGGAATTCAAGGAATTTAAAGAAAATCTTTGAAATTTAAAAGATTTGATTCTTAGACGAATAAGGAAATTAAGATCTCTATAAATAAATACGGTGATCTGCCTCAATTACTCTGTCTGATATTTCCATTATAAATTAAACTTTTTCCGTTCCATAACTTTACCACTCCTATACCTAATTCCTAAATTCAAAAGATTGTGAAAATGCTTAATCCAGTTCTGATTCTTGTCATTATCCTGACTATCGCAACAATCATTCTCCTTTTCCAACTCCCACCGGAGGAATCTGTTTACTTCTATTTCGCCCTTGGAGTTATAGTGTTTTTAATTATCCCGTGTCTTTATGTTGCGATAAACATTGATATATACGATTTGTAATTTATGTGTGGTTATCTGGCTTTATATTCTCCCTTATATTTCGGAGCTCCATGCTTTTGTTTCCTCTTTTCGAATTTAAATAAAGTAAGTAATGGTCCAGAATTCGTAGGTATAAAGTTTCGAATGAATATGACTAATGTTCTAAGAGAGAGATGGTAATAGCACGATCTTGATTGGTTAAATTACTAGAATATCCGGAAAAATAGAACTATCAAGAAGATATGTTCTTAATATGTTTGTAGTTTTGGTGGAATGTAAGAGTCGTGTAACATGACACATGATGACGTTATAACTGTGAATCATCACGTTCCATTAGAAACTCAGCTTGACTTATTGTAATATAATCACGTTGATCAAGTGTCATTATATTATACTAACTCATGCTGCAGTTCCCAACACTACTTCAAAAACATTCATATTTTAAATTCGAATGTTCGCAGAATATAGAAACTAAAACAGTTTCCCTTTATGATATAATCCGGATAGCGCAGAGAGATAATTAATATCGAACGAGAATATTTATGAAGATATCTTCAGAAATATTGAGGATATTAATAAAGAAAGGTACGATGATATCTTGGGATTTCTGAATCAAATTGTGATGAAGAAATTCATTCACAATGATTTAGAGTGGTTAAGGAGTAAGGCATTCGCTAAAGATTTCATCAGAAGCAGAATCATCTGGATTCTTTATGTATAAGTTTAGTCCTTGTAATTTGTTCAGAGTCTCCTTCATGGTTTGTTCAATCCGGTTTTCAGTTCCAACTTTTCTGAGCTTTGCCAACATACTATTTTTATCTTTATACCTTCGACGGTTAAGGTCATGTACAGTTTTTGCTGCTGTATTCAGCTTGTACAGTTTTTGGAGTATTGATTTGTAGACTGGGTGCTTTTCAAAATTTCAGAGTTGAAGATCGTAATTTCAAGAGATAAAGGTTATATGTATACATATAACTGTTGATGTAGACATGCTGCGAGGTTTCAAAATATTGAGTGCTAATTCTCGGTAATTAGTATAGCAATTCTCATTATAAGGTGCGGATGAGTATATGATAGGGTTCTAATGAACGAATATAATGATTTTTCTGAGAGACTTAAGTCAATGAGTAATAAAGTTGCTGGTAAGTTTACTGCTAATGTGATGGGATATAAATAATTCCCCTGTAACGATGACGAAAAGCAACTTATCTATCAGGGTTATAATAAGGCTTAATCCGAATGAAAGTCGAAGTTGATTTGCTGGAGCTGTGACAAAATTGGCTAATTTGGAAAGGAATTGCAATGTTATTTTCAGTAATAACAACGCCAAAGGAATCATAACTTCTACTTAGGTTCCAAGAGTTTTCAGGTGCATAACTATATGCATCAATCTTTTCTTCCGGAGATGAAGTGCGGTTGGTTCATCCTCTCGATTGAGATGTTTTTAACAATCATGAAAGGTTTGAACGCAAATTTTAATCGTCAAGATACAAATGAGGTTTAAGATGAAATCAAGTGGCAAACTTGAAGAATTGTTTAGTTTCATATGTTATAATCAATATTTTTAATTCATTTTAATTGTCCAATGTTGGCAGTCCACAGTCGATAGTCCACAGTTAATAGTCCAATAATTTATATATAGTTTAATATATAATATTCGAATTAATTAATACGTATCGTGACCCGTGTACATGTCTCAGACTCGATCACAACTCAAAGTATATATATTATTATAGAATCAACCTCAACCCTGTATAGCTAACTCTCGCATTACTGCATATAGAGTGTCTATGGTTATTCCAAATAATATATATAGATGCGTCGATATGATATGTCAAAACCTTGTATACGTGTCCCGATATTTAAAGTGCGTAAAATAAATAACAAAAATTAAATGACGATAAATAAAATTGCGAGAATATAAATTGCGATAAATAAAATGTAATAAGGAATTAACAGTTAGCTAGGAAGAGTTAGCTAGGATTTTGTTAGCGTGGATTCTTAACATAATTTCTCATAGTTAATTCGTTTGTTTCTAACAAATTTTATTTTGTCCAATGTTTTCTTCATTATGCCACTTGTTGGATTCTGATAGGTCAAAATCCAAATATGAAATTGTATGAAAATGGTTATTCTGCGGTGAATGGATACGTATATCTGTGGATGTAAGTAGGATAGTAAATGATTACTGAATCAGATTCGAATAATGTACAGTGTAACTTATTAATGTGAAATCTAAATATTCCTCGGGTATTACCTACCCGTTAAAATATTTTCACCATTAACAGTTTGTACAAAAGAAATTTTTTTTTTTAAATCTTTATAAAAATATACTTTCATATATATATTTTCTTCAGATGTAATATAGATTTAATGAGTTAATATGATATTAATCTCATTTGGTTTACCGTTAGAACAAGAATATATAATCTCTAAAACATTAGAGATTACATAATCGCCATGTCGAACGAAGATAAATGATGTAGAACGTCATGTAGAATGATGATTATACTCGAGGTACAGAATGTGATGTTGAAGCGTGTGTTGTTGATGGTACTGGTATTGATGTTGGTGGTACTGTTGGTGTCGTTGATGTTGCTGAAGCTGGTACGTTTTGCACCATATTTTTCAAGGCTACAATTCGGGCACGTAGTTCGTTGACTTATTACTCCGGGATGATTGTCGATAAGAACGGGTGAATGAATAAGGTTTAGAATCTGAGTTATGATATAGTTGTGGCGAGATATTCGGGAAATGAAGGTGAAAATGGTGTTACGAACAGGTTCGCCGGTAAGTGCTTCAGGTTCTTCATCAAGAGGTGAATTCGGTTAGTAGAAGGGATCGCCTTCTGCATGTCTCCATTGATTAAGTCGACTACGAACCCATCAGATGAATTGGGGATGGATGATTGGTTGATTCATTCTGGTGACACTGCTTTCGGAGCTTAGGTAAAACTCCATATCGAAATAGCTGTTGGAATCCGATGAATTTGAACTGGTTGAGGGATTCATCTCGTACGATCAGATGAAGGATTTTCGATAAGAAATAGATTATAGGATGTAGATTAGTACCCTGCAATACATAATTTACATATGCATATATAATACTAAAATCCCATAAGTTATGGAGGAATCTACGGAAGCTATCAGGCAAAGGTAACAATAACAGATACGCTAAGATGTGAATTTATCTATACACTGTCTATGCAATAGAGGCAGTAAGACGTGCCTAGACTTTAAGGATGATAAGAAACTAATTTTTTGACACTAAATAATAAGCAAAACTTTTGACATGCAGACACGGTCGAAGTCCAGACTCACTAATGCATCTAAACAACTATCAGTTAGACACACTAATGCAAGACCTGGTTCACTAAGACCACCGCTCTGATACCAACTGAAGTGACCCGACCTAATCCGTCTGGACGAAGTCTTCAACAGTTGGTCCCATTAGAGGTTCTGACCTCTATATACCATGAACGACTCCATATAATATGAGCAAATGCACAGCGGAAGATTTCTTTCATACCTGAGAATAAACATGCTTTAAAGTGTCAACCAAAAGGTTGGTGAGTTTATAAGTTTATCATAAAATAATAAAATTCATCATTTTGATAGACCACAAAATTTAAATCCTGCATGGTACAAATGAGCCCGAATCCTATACCCACCTGTAATGCACATGCGATATCTTTTAAATATAGTACACATTTCTTGTGTACGAAATCATTTTTCATAAACCTTAGTAACCGTACACATATCTCGTGCACAAAAATAACATACACATAACCTGTGTATAAAATCATTCTCTCGATACATAACATTCATATCAATTGGTGGCAATTATCATGTCCACATAATTAAATGGTGGCGATTATCATGTCCACATAATTAAATGGTGGCAATTATCATGTCCACATAATTCAATGGTGGCAATTATCATGTCCACATAATTCAACAATAATCCGCAGAACTTCTGTCTGCATAATAATTCATTCGAGGAATGTTTTGCTTGTGTCTATCTCGTCAAACATTTTTATAAAGCATTTCATGTATTCACAGTTTAAAATATATTTCAAAAGCATTTAATAAAGCAGTTGTAAAAACAGCGCATGTATTCTCAGTCCCAAAAATATAAAGAGTAAAAGGGAGCAAATGAAACTCACCTAATGTATTTTGTAGTAAAAATACATATGACTATATTTAACAATGCAGGGTTGGCCTCGGATTCACGAACCTATATCATTTGTATATATATTAATATATATAATCGAAATCGAATAAGTTTATATATGTATATTATTAATATATTTCTATTTTTAATAATCTATTAACTATATTTATTTGTATATTTTTAATATTTAAAATTTATATATATTTTTATGTATCCATATATCAGATTTAAAATGTAGGTTAACTCATTTATTTTAAATATATTGTTTTGATGTTTAAAAGTATTCTCATGTATTAACTTAATATATATATTTATTTTCAATATTCGAAATAGGTACTTAATATTATTTTATTTTTTTATACTAATAATGATAATGATAATAATAATAATAATAATAATAATGATAATAATAATAATAATAATAATAATAATAATAATAATAATAATAATAATAATAATAATAATAATAATAATAATAATAATAATAATAATAATAATAATAATAAAAGTACTACCTTAAAGAATAAGTTTCTTAAAAAGAATTGCCAAAGACCGGGCTCGAACCCGCAGCTTAACGCAAACACTCTTAACCATGCAACCAATTTACTCATTTCTGATTTTAACCCCCTTAAATAGATATATAACCCATCCCTGTTTCCTTTCTTCTCTCCCCTCAGATTCGAATTACCAGGAACAAATTCCATCATCATTCACCTTAATCATTTCCTTTCATCATCGACACTTTATCATTACCATTGAACTATCTTCCTTACTTCATCATCATTCGTTCATATTTGAAGTCGTCATGACCATTATCAACATAATGTCACGATATCATCGTCAAGCATTTCATAAAATCATGAGCACTTCATAACCTAAGTCGCCATCACCATGTATCATCATCATACGGTTTTATCATCGTCATCATCATGATCATCATCTAGTTTTATATTCATCATCGTGTGATATCCATCATCATCATACCATCAACATCGACATGTACATCATGTATCATCTTCAACTCACACGTAAACCTCATCATCCTTCATCTAATTCTGCCCAACTGGAAATATAACTTTGATCTCGACCCAATACACAAATAAGACATGGCCCAATACACTTAACTATCTAAACCCATTAGCTTGTTCTCGGCCCAATACAAAAAAAAGGAACTCGGCAGTTCAACTAGAAGTCCAAATATATATATAAATGTGGGTTTTGTGAATTCAGTCTGGTGACCCGATATTAGACATATAAGATTTAATAAGTTTACTGTTGGTTTAATTAAAGAAAAGGTAAACCGAAACATAGCAAGTGGGAGACTTTAAAACAATAATTTCGATAATGGGAATCGAATTCATTCGAGCATGATCAATTATCCAACAGCTCCAATATCTTTTGACAAGTGGGGTTATTTTGCTTATACTTGTCGGCCACCAAAAATGAGAAAAGGTAATGTGATATTTTTGGGTGGACTTCTTTATGATTATACCCTTGTTGTGTGACAACATGATACCTCATGGATCCAAGAGAAAAATGATGGCCACGTATAAGAGGGATCGATTGAAGACAGAAAATAAGATAACTAGCGGCTGTTTTAGGATAGATGTTATGTTAAATGAGCTGTAGCAGTAACTAAAGTAGAAGGTTGCAGATGGTTGTTCGATGGGTTGATGTTCGATAAAATATAAAATAGCGAGTAGTAGCATCAATAAAATAATAACAGTGGTTGAGTTTATCAAGTTGAATTAAATAAAAGAAAGTGGGAGCATTTGATGGGTTCTTACTGTCGTGAATATAGGAGACAGAAAGCACATATATGAAGGTTGAGTGGCGGTTTTCAAGTTGATTTTTCGGTATCATCTAAGAGAGTAATGGATAAATAGAGAGAGAGAAATGATGACAGTTATGGTGGTGTTTTGGGTAGATTTAGGGTGGCGTCTGAAATAGAAAAAGAAAAAAAAAATAACGTGCAGCAGCGTAGTTGAGGTGTTGTTTGGTTGGGCAAAAACAAATTACAGCAGTGGCTGTATGCAATAAACAGAAGCAGGTAACAGTCTTTTTAAGAGGTAGAAATGATGGTTTCAAGGTGGTGATGTGTGGATTTACGTCAGTTGAAAATCCCAACAGAAAACAAGAGCAATTTCTCGATGGTGGTAGCAGTTTATGATGGTTTGTTGTGGTTGTGGGGTAGAATAGAGTGAGGTTCGATAATGGTGTTTCTTTCAAAACGCAAAGAAGTCGTTGGCTTTATAAAGAAGGAGGTATCGCTAGCCTTTTAATCAGACAAGGAGAAGGATCAAAAATTAAAAAGCAGATCAAGAATTTTTTTACCGAATCGTACCACAGATATGGATATAAAAATAGATTTTGAAGACAGAAACAAAAGTTCATCACAGTATGATAGTTATGTATAACCTAATTCGTACCCTGATGTCGATATAATAGTTTTTGTGCATATCTGAATTCAATTAATTATCCGATATTATATATATATATATATATATATATATATATATCAGAATTCGTATATCTTTTTATATCTATATCTTAAACGTATCTGTAATTCAGTATCTATATGTATATTTATCTGTTTTTATATATTTATATATTTATATATTTATTATGTATATTTAGTATTTATCTGTAATTCAGTATCTTTTTATATATAACTACAATAATAATAAATATAACTACATTAATTATATTACTCTTAATATTAATTATAATATTAATACTAACATTAATAATAAAAATTATAATAGTAATTTTTAACATTGATAATAATATTATTACTGATAATATTAATAATTTTGTATTTATTTTATGATAACCATAATGAATATAAAAATAATAATTATGACCAAAAATCATAATCTTATTAATAAGTATAATAATAATTATATTAATGATGACAATAATAATATCGGTAATAGAAATTTTATAACAATTTAAATGTATCAACTTCTATATTTATAATATATTAATATTAATAATACTGATATTAATATTATCATTAATAATCTTAATGAAGTAATGTTAATAATTTTTGTACCATAATTACATTTTTAACTTGTAACCTCATTTAATCTGTTAATATTGTATGTTATACAATATTCACTAATTGATAATAACATATGATGTTCTGATTTTTATATACAGTATCATATACCTAATAATTGTTTGGAGAAATTATATATCTTTATATATGTTTTTTTCCATTTTATAACTATTTTATTATCTTATAAATTATTTTACATTCTTACTTCTGCTTATTATATTGAGATTTGATTTTTCCAAATTATTATATTTATATTTATATATACATATTTATTTACAACCAATTGTTCGTGAATCGTCGAGAATAGTCAAGGGTCAAATGATTTCATAAACAGTTAAAAAATTTTAAGACTCAACATTACAGACTTTGCTTATCGTGTCGGAATTATATAAAGATTAAGTTTAAATTTGGTCGGAAATTCCCGGGTCGTCACAGAAGTCCTCTCTCAAAAACCTAAAGGAAAGCAATCCACTGGTGAAGGACCAACCGGAAAAGGCCCCATCATTCTACCTCCCCATATCCCTGTATTTGACCCTGCTGATGTACCTTATCAGTTCCCTGAAGCCTGGAGAATCAAACAAGAGGAGCTATCTGAAGAAGAACGAGAAAAAGATAAAAATAGATAGTCTCCTATGTGCTCAAATTGTATCTTTTGTTTAATTCACTTTTCATTCTACTGTTGTTGTAATTACGGTACATATTGTGTTGTAATGAAAGTGAAATGAGTTTATCTTCCAAATCATATCAAATTATAAGATATGCATAACTCAGGAAAAGATCCCAAAACAAACTTAAAAAGGGACAAATTTACTGCCTATTTTTATTAGGTCCCTCCGTACTGACTTTAGTGTTTTCTCTACATGTCATAGGTTTTGTCATCATCAAATAGGGGGAGATTGTTAAGTCCCCAAAATAATTAAGGATTTAATTATGACAAAACTGTAATTTATTTTGCACTAAAGTGTTATGTGCAGTCAGCACAAGTTTGTTCATGTATAGACAGCAGATATTGCTGTGTCGAGTGTTTAGTTTGCTGCTCAGTCTACCAGCACAAGGTAGACAGTGTTCTTCAATCAGCACATGATGTGTACTCAGCAAATCAAGAACATGAAGTGGCTCAGCAATGAAGAACCAGCACAGCTGGAATGCAGCTCACTACACAAGACAGCTATGCTCCATTATAAGCAGTCGTTTCCCGAGTGGTCTACATCAATGGTACTATTCAACAGAAGTCAAAGACAAAGTTAAACAGAAAAGGACACGCGTCGGCGGTTGACAAGTGACCTTACAAGACCACGTGGGAATGCAGAAGGTTAACGCATGTGCAGACATGGGTTATACTTTGTCATCACCTAGGGAACACAACATTCTTTTTGTTTAATCAAATAGTGGTGCCAAACCGAATTGGGGTGTTCCTGCAAATTGCTACCAAAGAGGAAAGAAGAGGGCATGCTCTCTGATATAGTTGTCTCCACAAGTACAGACATCCTATGTACCAGTGGACAATAGAACCATTACACGGTTAATAGGACTACTATAAATTGTTGTATCCACTATTGTAACAACTAGTGGTGTGGGTTTATTTTTATAGAGTCAAAACGTGTAATAGCTGTTAGTTTACCTCTTAGCTATAATCTAGGTAATCTGTATCAACCAGCTATCATTTCGCCAAGGATAGTTGTGATTCTTTGTGATTCAATCAATAAAGAATAACTGTTGAAAATTACCTGTGACTCTATTTATTTGCATGCTTGAATACTAATCGAGTTTAACTGTTAAGTTATCTTAAAAGAAATTGTATTCACCCCCCTCTACAATACTCCTGTTGTTATCAAGGGACCAACAAGATATCATATCATTGTAAGTCACAAATAAAAATGTGTTATGTGTTTTTTTTACATATAGTTATATTACATAGTATATACTGTATTACGGAGTAATACCTTTAATTTATACTTGAAAGTTAGTTTGTACAAATTAATAAAAACTAAAATACACATTCTTTTCAAATATTTCAAGAATTTCTAAGAATGTCCTTTTCAGTAATTTTACTCGTGAACTTATAAAATAATCTGATTTGTCAAACACTTAAGAAAATGATTATTTGATTATTGCGTTATCAAACAACATAATCAAATTCAAACACTATTAATTTATAACACGTTTTGCTACAACTGATTATTTGATTTTGATTATCTAAAACGCATAATCAATTTTCAAGACGCAAACCCAAACTCCCCCTTAAAGTGCTTAGTAGAATGAATCTAGTTCCAAAACCATATATGAGTTTATATCAAACAAGCACATTGTAACAACCCAAACCAAACCACGTTCGAACCCGCTTAAAGTATCACAAAAATTTTTTTTGTTTGTTCAGCAACTGGCGCAGCGCGCAAGTACCCCGCGCGGCGCGCCAGTACCCCGCGCGGCGCGCCGATCTGGTCTGTCCAAAAAAGTCTTGAAACGTGAAAATGTTTGACCACTTCCCGACGTATTTAGACAAAACGCTTTTCACAACATATTCATATATGAAAATCTAACACGTTCCATTCATAAAAATAAGTTTTACGAGACCGAGCCCACATCGGCCGTTTTATGACTTTCGTACAAAATTCAAGTTTTCAACCACATGATTTTTAACACAAAATAAAGCCGAGCATGGCGATTGGGGATACGCTACCCAATCCAAATCAAATCAAAAAGCAAGCCTTCTAAAGCAACTACGCGAGTCCACTAGTTCCCACGCTTACCCGAGCCACCGCATCCAAGCAAATCTATAAAAATGTAAACAACGAGAGGGTAAGCTAACACTTAGTGAGTGATAACATACTACATACATATATATGTATAAAATGGACACGCCACACAATATCAAATACCGCATACCGAAGCATCCATGTATAAGGCAACTACACTAAGCATACCGTACGATCTCTAAGCAACAAGCTAAAGATATCAACAAGTATAAGTTCACCAACGACGATGTGAACAACGCCAATAAGCTACACCCAGAGAGTTAGCTACAACACAACGATACATTAATATATATAACAATATATATATATATATATATATATATATATATATATATATATATATATATATATATATATATATATATATATACGACCAAGGTTAACCCTTTAACCCAATACCGAGAACCAAGTACCACAATGAAGATTGGCCGAACTACACGAGCCTTAGTAATCCGAAACCACACGAGATTACTATCTTCACGACATCGAGGTTGGTCGAACTACACAAGCCTTAGTAATCCGAAACCACACGGGATTACTACCTCAATAAGATGACCGAACTACATGCATCATCATGAATCCGAACTACACGTGATTCACTTCTCCAATACCAAAACCCACGGTCACGGGATTATAAAATCCACCACATCGGGGTTATCCAAAACCACATCACAATACATGTGATAACGTACACACAAGTGTACACCTCGCCAAAAGGAGGTCAACCAAAACGCACAACCGTGCTAATTGGACCTATACACAAGTCCATCAAAACCACCTATATGTGAAGTGAGCTTTATAACCGAGAACCACTTCACCCGACCCGTACCCATCCTACACATACATATGCACATAGGATATTAACACTCACCTTGTCGTCTTGATGAAACGCTTCCAAATAATCCGCAACTCGCCGAAGGAAAGAACCTATTCCATTATCATAAATTCCACAACACAATTAGGATAGATTTACAAACCAACCCAATTCGACACTTAGTGCAATTTCGACCCAATTGCACTTCAAGCACAAACCGTGCCCAAACTAACCAATAATCACTAACACAAGTAATAATGGTCCTAATATGACAATTAAACCCGAACACAAGTGTTAAACACTTATCGTTCTCAAAATCGCCCATAAACCCTAATTTTGACCCATAAAGTCAAAAATCTCACCAATTACAAGTTTTGACACCAAAACATATTTAACTCGGTTTTATACTTCAACTTAATCCATTTTAAGTTTATAAACCTCATTGAATCGACATTCGGGTCATAATCATCAACAAACCCTAATTTTGACTCTAGTCAAAATTAGTCAACCACAAGAACCCTAAAGGTCTCCAATACATCAATAATCACTAATACTAGTGATTATACACCATTCTCAAGTCTTAAACATGGTTAAATCATTAACCAACCCAAAACCCACCTTTTAACACTTATAAACCCGAATCTTGGTGTTAATCTTCAATTAACAACTAAATGGGTTCCATCTATGAATCATACAATCAAAAGCCCCAAATTTGAATGATGAACACAAAAACGAAATTCAGAGTAAGAGCTTACCACTAGTATCACCGCGTAGCTAAGAACGAGGGGAACAAACTTGTCTACTACGCCAAAGATCAAAACCCGCTTCTTCCTTTCCAAAAATCCCTTAGAATCAAATGGGGTGTTTGAGTTTTAGAGAGAAAATGAAAAGAAAAGGAAAAAAGAAATGAATAAATGAAATGGGTGGATGAGGTTAAGTCCCCAAATCTGGCTCAAATGCGAAAAAACCAAAATGCTCTTTTAAAAACTCTAAAATAACAAAAGGGGTCTGCCAGCGACATATGGCGCGGCGCGCGACTGGGCAGAATCAGAATCCAGGTCTTACAACTCTCCCCCACTTAAAATCGATCACGTCCTCGTGATCTTCACCACTTAACCAATCCGGACCCACTCAACGGTCCTCAATCATATCCCAATCCGAACTTTCCTAGACAATTCTTCCCAACAAATCGCCTCTAACAACTAAAATCGTCACCCGCGATTTATCAAACCCGTAATCCCGAGCACTAAAACCATGCTCAATCCCTCACACCAGGAAATACTCAACCAGTCTCGAACCGAGATATCAACCCCTAGCATACCATACCAAGTACATCGCTAGTAACCACCGTACATCAAAATAAAGTCAACCATCTAAACTGACGAAGACCGAAAAGAAGCGAATCCTTACGGATTACCCTTAACACTAAACACCCCTTGTAGTGCGCAATGCGACCAATACGCAACTACCGTAACATCATAATCCAACGGTTAAAACCGATAGCGCCCAAAACGATTATGGCAACGCTAGATCCCAAGGTGTACAAAATCGACTATTGTCACACCCGTAACAACATGTGAGCGAAACACGGCTATCGCATCACTAAACATACAACATGGTCCTCGCGACCCCACCATTGGCGTATCAAACGACCAATAGATCAAACATCATGGCCCTCACGACCCCACCATCGGTGTATAAAACAACCGATAGATCACACATGGTCCTTACGACCCCACCATTGGTGTATAAAACAACCAATAGATCAAACGTCATGGTCCTTACGACCCCACCATCGGTGTATAAAAAAATCGACAGATCACACAACACGAAGGCTGGCCGAAAACTACACGCGCCTTAGTGAATCCGAAACCACACGCGACTCACTACCTTCACCTCAACAACAATCGGGATTGGCCGAACTACACGCACCTTAGTGAATTCGAACTACATGAGAGTCACTATCCCAGAGGAATGACCGAACTACACGAGTCATTTGTGAATCCGAACTACACGAGACTCACTCCTCAATACAATGACCGAAACCACACGAGTCATTTGTGAATCCGAACTACACGCGACTCACTTCCGCAATAAGATGACCGAAACCACACGCGTCATCGTGAATCCGAAACCACACGCGATCCACTACCATGATGAAGTCAGCGGACGCCGAAGGTCATGCTTCACTAATCTCAACACCGGATGAAGTCAGCGGACTCCGAAAGTCATGTTTCACCGATATAACACCACGCTCATGATGAAGTTAGCGGACCCCGAAAGTCATGCTCCACCAATCACGTACTACCATGATGAAGTCAGCGGACCTCGAAGGTCATGCTTCATCAATCAACGCCCTTTTGGCCTCGAACAACGAGTAGCGTAACATCGCGCTCTAATACGCCATAGTGAATCCTAACAAATACCACTAACCATTCACACAATCGAGCAAGAACCGCCTATATCAAACATAGGTACCCAACAATAGTTCTCTAAAAGAGAATCCGATACACACATCCCTTAACCGAGGGATTTCACCTTGCTCGCCAAACACGTCCATTATCTCTCAACGAGATTTACCACATTACCACTTCGGTGATAATTTAAAACCAAACCATAAGTACAATTTAACCAAAATTGTACCCTACCACAATTTGACCAAAACTAGGTCCCAACACAATTTTCGGATCTTACTAAAATGTCATCCGAAATCTCACACTAGAACTTCCTCGGGCGGGAGTGTAACTCCCCCACTTGGAACTACGTCTCATAACCGCATCTCGTACAACCGTACCATGCTACCAAAGGTAGAATTTACCAACAATTGGGTTCACACGACCCATCACCATATCTTGCTCCCACCTTGAGCATACGAAGGATTTCAACCAATCCTTAAACACTTCGAACGAAAAGTGTACCGCAAATTACACCACTCTACTCTCGTAATCATCCAATTGCTTTAGTTTGTCAAATTTCACCCGATCACTCATGTACCTAAGGGTTTCACTTCGGTACCCTAAGTACAATGTAACCGCAACACAATCGGAGTTTAACACCACACTAGTAGGTATAAAAGAGGCACCTAATGTCGCGTCATATAAACTCCATTACCAACATAAGTCGAGATTCAAAACACTCGATCTCAAGGGTTCCAACCACCCGACGAACCTCACGATTCATCCATTTCAACACAAAAGCGAACACGCGCTTAACAATCGAACACCAAAACCCATTTCCATGGCTTGGTAGAAACGTTTCCAAATACTAAGGAATGCTTGGTTGCACCAAGTCTTACGCCCTTCGCCCATTAATCAAAACATCACAATAGGGTACTTCCATTAGGAACGTCACCCATAACAACAATATGCACAACACAAGGCATTTTACAAACTCAAATTCAATGGCACTTAATAAATAATCAAAGGACATATTTATTAAAATGAAACGTACCTTAACGTCTCCTTGCCGCACCCGTCCCCGCTAACTTGGGACATTCCGACTTACGATGTCCTTCTTCTTGGCAATTGAAGCACACCATGCCATCACTCTTTGGTACCGAATATTCCCAAGACTTGTGACCCCTCACGCCACAATTGTAACATCTAGGAGCACTAGAATCTAATATACTCATCTGCGTACCACCCGTGCTCACGCTCGGACCCTTAGTCCTCTTACTTGGAGCACCATACGAAACAACCCTTCTCTCACTTGAAGGTTCACACCTCTTCGATCGTGAATACGACTCGAAACCTCTAGCCAAGTCAAATAATTCCGCAAACGATTTCGCTTGACCCCGGCTAATTTTACTCTTCAAGTCGTCATTCAAGGTCCGATAAAAATCCCCCATCAATAAACGATCATTCCCCAAATACTCCGGGCAAAAACGAGCCTTCGCCATAAAGGTCGTCTTGAGAGTATTCAAATCCATAGAACTCTGTTGAAAATTTTGCAACTCATTACACATTTCCGACAAATCGGCTGAAGTTCGGAACTCCTCGAAGAATTCCTTCTTAAACTCATCCCATGATAACGCCATAAACGGTTCACCACCGAAAAGATCAATCTTACCATCCAACCAATCCTTCGCCCTACCCGGCAACAAACTAGTAGCGAGTCTTGTCCTCTTCTCGGGAGGGCATTCAATAGTACGAAAACACCCTTCGACATCCGAGATCCAAGTTGTGCTTATCAAAGGATCCGGTTTCCCGTCATACATTGGGGGTTTAGTCCTCATGAAGTTCTTAAGACAACGCTCCATTCCACTACTACCTTGAAGTTCGGAATACTTCCTATCCATTTCTTCTCGAAACGCACTCATTTGCTCCGCAACGGCGGCCGCAACTCTAGCATTAAACTCCACATCGTTCGTCTCGATCCCATTTCCCGTCGCCATTCTAAGGAATGCAAAGCGATTAGATCACGAACGTATAAAACCACACACACAATACCGCCCCATCTTGCTAAACACTCGTCGTACATCACTTGCTAGACACGATTTGAACCCGTAATAAGGTTTGCAAGTCCTTATTACGCACACACGCCGTATCGACTTGTTAGTACAACGACCGTCTCGCTCGATGCTATAAACAAACACAAACGAAATTCTGCGCGATATATGAAATGTCCCGTTCTTATTGATTAAAAACGTTCCACATTAATTGATTTCGTTGCGAGGTTTTGACCTCTATATGAGACGTTTTTCAAAGACTGCATTCATTTTTAAAACAAACCATAACCTTTATTTCATAAATAAAGGTTTAAAAAGCTTTACTTAGATTATCAAATAATGATAATCTAAAATATCCTGTTTACACACGACCATTACATAATGGTTTACAATACAAATATGTTACATCGAAATCAGTTTCTTGAATGCAGTTTTTACACAATATCATACAAACATGGACTCCAAATCTTGTCCTTATTTTAGTATGCAACAGCGGAAGCTCTTAATATTCACCTGAGAATAAACATGCTTTAAACGTCAACAAAAATGTTGGTGAGTTATAGGTTTAACCTATATATATCAAATCGTAACAATAGACCACAAGATTTCATATTTCAATACACATCCCATACATAGAGATAAAAATCATTCATATGGTGAACACCTGGTAACCGACAATAACAAGATGCATATATAAGAATATCCCCATCATTCCGGGACACCCTTCGGATATGATATAAATTTCGAAGTACTAAAGCATCCGGTACTTTGGATGGGGTTTGTTAGGCCCAATAGATCTATCTTTAGGATTCGCGTCAATTAGGGTGTCTGTTCCCTAATTCTTAGATTACCAGACTTAATAAAAAGGGGCATATTCGATTTCGATAATTCAACCATAGAATGTAGTTTCACGTACTTGTGTCTATTTTGTAAATCATTTATAAAACCTGCATGTATTCTCATCCCAAAAATATTAGATTTTAAAAGTGGGACTATAACTCACTTTCACAGATTTTTACTTCGTCGGGAAGTAAGACTTGGCCACTGTTGATTCACGAACCTATAACAATATATACATATATATTAAAGTATGTTCAAAATATATTTACAACACTTTTAATATATTTTGATGTTTTAAGTTTATTAAGTCAGCTGTCCTCGTTAGTAACCTATAACTAGTTGTCCACAGTTAGATGTACAGAAATAAATCGATAAATATTATCTTGAATCAATCCACGACCCAGTGTATACGTATCTCAGTATTGATCACAACTCAAACTATATATATTTTGGAATCAACCTCAACCCTGTATAGCTAACTCCAACATTCACATATAGAGTGTCTATGGTTGTTCCGAAATATATATAGATGTGTCGACATGATAGGTCGAAACATTGTATACGTGTCTATGGTATCTCAAGATTACATAATATACAATACAAGTTGATTAAGTTATGGTTGGAATAAATTTGTTACCAATTTTCACGTAGCTAAAATGAGAAAAATTATCCAATCTTGTTTTACCCATAACTTCTTCATTTTAAATCCGTTTTGAGTGAATCAAATTGCTATGGTTTCATATTGAACTCTATTTTATGAATCTAAACAGAAAAAGTATAGGTTTATAGTCGGAAAAATAAGTTACAAGTCGTTTTTGTAAAGGTAGTCATTTCAGTCGAAAGAACGACGTCTAGATGACCATTTTAGAAAACATACTTCCACTTTGAGTTTAACCATAATTTTTGGATATAGTTTCATGTTCATAATAAAAATCATTTTCTCAGAATAACAACTTTTAAATCAAAGTTTATCATAGTTTTTAATTAACTAACCCAAAACAGCCCGCGGTGTTACTACGACGGCGCAAATCCGGTTTTACGGTGTTTTTCGTGTTTCCAGGTTTTAAATCATTAAGTTAGCATATCATATAGATATAGAACATGTGTTTAGTTGATTTTAAAAGTCAAGTTAGAAGGATTAACTTTTGTTTGCGAACAAGTTTAGAATTAACTAAACTATGTTCTAGTGATTACAAGTTTAAACCTTCGAATAAGATAGCTTTATATGTATGAATCGAATGATGTTATGAACATCATTACTACCTTAAGTTCCTTGGATAAACCTACTGGAAAATAGAAAAATGGATCTTGCTTCAATGGATCCTTGGATGGCTCGAAGTTCTTGAAGCAGAATTATGACACGAAAACAAGTTCAAGTAAGATCATCACTTGAAATAAGATTGTTATAGTTATAGAAATTGAACCAAAGTTTGAATATGATTATTACCTTGTATTAGAATGATAACCTACTGTAAGAAACAAAGATTTCTTGAGGTTGGATGATCACCTTACAAGATTGGAAGTGAGCTAGCAAACTTGAAAGTATTCTTGATTTTATGAAACTAGAACTTTTGGAATTTATGAAGAACACTTAGAACTTGAAGATAGAACTTGAGAGAGATCAATTAGATGAAGAAAATTGAAGAATGAAAGTGTTTGTAGGTGTTTTTGGTCGTTGGTGTATGGATTAGATATAAAGGATATGTAGTTTTGTTTTCATGTAAATAAGTCATGAATGATTACTCATATTTTTGTAATTTTATGAGATATTTCATGCTAGTTGCCAAATGATGGTTCCCACATGTGTTAGGTGACTCACATGGGCTGCTAAGAGCTGATCATTGGAGTGTATATACCAATAGTACATACATCTAAAAGCTGTGTATTGTACGAGTACGAATACGGGTGCATACGAGTAGAATTGTTGATGAAACTGAACGAGGATGTAATTGTAAGCATTTTTGTTAAGTAGAAGTATTTTGATAAGTGTATTGAAGTCTTTAAAAAGTGTATAAATACATATTAAAACACTACATGTATATACATTTTAACTGAGTCGTTAAGTCATCGTTAGTCGTTACATGTAAGTGTTGTTTTGAAACCTTTAGGTTAACGATCTTGTTAAATGTTGTTAACCCAATGTTTATAATATCAAATGAGATTTTAAATTATTATATTATCATGATATTATCATGTATGAATATCTCTTAATATGATATATATACATTAAATGTCTTTACAACGATAATCGTTACATATATGTCTCGTTTAAAAATCATTAAGTTAGTAGTCTTGTTTTTACATATGTAGTTCATTGTTAATATACTTTATGATATGTTTTCTTATCATAGTATCATGTTAACTATATATATATATCCATATATATGTCATCATATAGTTTTTACAAGTTTTAACGTTCGTGAATCACCGATCAACTTGGGTGGTCAATTGTCTATATGAAACATATTTCAATTAATCAAGTCTTAACAAGTTTGATTGCTTAACATGTTGGAAACATTTAATCATGTAAATATCAATCTCAATTAATATATATAAACATGGAAAAGTTCGGGTCACTACAGTACCTACCCGTTAAATAAATTTCGTCCCGAAATTTTAAGCTGTTGAAGGTGTTGACGAATCTTCTGGAAATAGATGCGGGTATTTCTTCTTCATCTGATCTTCATGCTCCCAGGTGAACTCGGGTCCTCTACGAGCATTCCATCGAACCTTAACAATTGGTATCTTGTTTTGCTTAAGTCTTTTAACCTCACGATCCATTATTTCGACGGGTTCTTCGATGAATTGAAGTTTTTCGTTGATTTGGATTTCATCTAACGGAATAGTGAGATCTTCTTTAGCAAAACATTTCTTCAAATTCGAGACGTGGAAAGTGTTATGTACAGCCGCGAGTTGTTGAGGTAACTCTAGTCGGTAAGCTACTGGTCCGACACGATCAATAATCTTGAATGGTCCAATATACCTTGGATTTAATTTCCCTCGTTTACCAAATCGAACAACGCCTTTCCAAGGTGCAACTTTAAGCATGACCATCTCTCCAATTTCAAATTCTATATCTTTTCTTTTAATGTCAGCGTAGCTCTTTTGTCGACTTTGGGCAGTTTTCAATCGTTGTTGAATTTGGATGATCTTCTCGGTAGTTTCTTGTATAATCTCCGGACCCGTAATCTGTCTATCCCCCACTTCACTCCAACAAATCGGAGACCTGCACTTTCTACCATAAAGTGCTTCAAACGGCGCCATCTCAATGCTTGAATGGTAGCTGTTGTTGTAGGAAAATTCTGCTAACGGTAGATGTCGATCCCAACTGTTTCCGAAATCAATAACACATGCTCGTAGCATGTCTTCAAGCGTTTGTATCGTCCTTTCGCTCTGCCCATCAGTTTGTGGATGATAGGCAGTACTCATGTCTAGACGAGTTCCTAATGCTTGCTGTAATGTCTGCCAGAATCTTGAAATAAATCTGCCATCCCTATCAGAGATAATAGAGATTGGTATTCCATGTCTGGAGACGACTTCCTTCAAATACAGTCGTGCTAACTTCTCCATCTTGTCATCTTCTCTTATTGGTAGGAAGTGTGCTGATTTGGTGAGACGATCAACTATTACCCAAATAGTATCAAAACCACTTGCAGTCCTTGGCAATTTAGTGATGAAATCCATGGTAATGTTTTCCCATTTCCATTCCGGGATTTCGGGTTGTTGAAGTAGACCTGATGGTTTCTGATGCTCAGCTTTGACCTTAGAACACGTCAAACATTCTCCTACGTATTTAGCAACATCGACTTTCATACCCGGCCACCAAAAATGTTTCTTGAGATCCTTGTACATCTTCCCCGTTCCAGGATGTATTGAGTATCTGGTTTTATGAGCTTCTCTAAGTACCATTTCTCTCATATCTCCAAATTTTGGTACCCAAATCCTTTCAGCCCTATACCGGGTTCCGTCTTCCCGAATATTAAGATGCTTCTCCGATCCTTTGGGTATTTCATCCTTTAAATTTCCCTCTTTTAAAACTCCTTGTTGCACCTCCTTTATTTGAGTAGTAATGTTATTATGAATCATTATATTCATAGATTTTACTCGAATGGGTTCTCTGTCCTTCCTGCTCAAGGCATCGGCTACCACATTTGCCTTCCCCGGGTGGTAACGAATCTCAAAGTCGTAATCATTCAATAATTCAATCCACCTACGCTGCCTCATATTCAGTTGTTTCTGATTAAATATGTGTTGAAGGCTTTTGTGGTCGGTATATATAATACTTTTGACCCCATATAAGTAGTGCCTCCAAGTCTTTAATGCAAAAACAACCGCGCCTAATTCCAAATCATGCGTCGTATAATTTTGTTCGTGAATCTTCAATTGTCTAGACGCATAAGCAATCACCTTCGTTCGTTGCATTAATACACAACCGAGACCTTGCTTTGATGCATCACAATAAATCACAAAATCATCATTCCCTTCAGGCAATGACAATATAGGTGCCGTAGTTAGCTTTTTCTTCAATAACTGAAACGCTTTCTCTTGTTCATCATTCCATTCAAATTTCTTCCCTTTATGCGTTAATGCAGTCAAGGGTTTTGCTATTCTGGAAAAGTCTTGGATGAACCTTCTGTAGTAACCAGCTAGTCCTAAAAACTGGCGTATGTGTTTCGGAGTTTTCGGGGTTTCCCACTTTTCAACAGTTTCTATCTTTGCCGGATCCACCTTAATACCTTCTTTGTTCACTATGTGACCGAGGAATTGAACTTCTTCCAACCAAAATGCACACTTTGAAAACTTAGCGTACAATTCTTCCTTCCTCAATACTTCTAACACCTTTCTCAAATGTTCACCGTGTTCTTGGTCATTCTTTGAGTAAATAAGTATGTCATCAATGAAAACAATGACAAACTTGTCAAGGTATGGTCCACACACTCGGTTCATAAGGTCCATGAACACAGCTGGTGCATTAGTTAAACCAAACGGCATGACCATAAACTCGTAATGACCGTAACGTGTTCTGAAAGCAGTCTTTGGAATATCATCTTCTTTCACCCGCATTTGATGATACCCGGAACGTAAGTCAATCTTTGAATAAACAGACGAGCCTTGTAGTTGATCAAATAAGTCATCGATTCTCGGTAGTGGGTAGCGGTTCTTGATGGTAAGTTTGTTCAACTCTCGGTAGTCGATACACAACCTGAATGTACCATCTTTCTTCTTGACAAACAAAACAGGAGCTCCCCACGGTGATGTGCTTGGTCGAATGAAACCACGCTCTAAAAGTTCTTGTAATTGGCTTTGCAGTTCTTTCATCTCGCTGGGTGCGAGTCTGTAAGGAGCACGAGCTATTGGTGCAGCTCCTGGTACAAGATCTATTTGAAATTCAACGGATCGATGTGGGGGTAATCCCGGTAATTCTTTCGGAAATACATCAGGAAATTCTTTTGCGACGGGAACATCATTGATGCTCTTTTCTTCAGTTTGTACTTTCTCGACGTGTGCTAGAACAGCATAGCAACCTTTTCTTATTAGTTTTTGTGCCTTCAAATTACTAATAAGATGTAGCTTCGTGTTGCCCTTTTCTCCGTACACCATTAAGGGTTTTCCTTTTTCTCGTATAATGCGAATTGCATTTTTGTAACAAACGATCTCCGCTTTCACTTCTTTCAACCAGTCCATACCGATTATCACATCAAAACTCCCTAACTCTACTGGTATCAAATCAATCTTAAATGTTTCGCTAACCAGTTTAATTTCTCGATTCCGACATATATTATCTGCTGAAATTAATTTACCATTTGCTAATTCGAGTAAAAATTTACTATCCAAAGGCGTCAATGGACAACTTAATTTAGCACAAAAATCTCTACTCATATAGCTTCTATCCGCACCCGAATCAAATAAAACGTAAGCAGATTTATTGTCAATAAGAAACGTACCCGTAACAAGCTCCGGGTCTTCCTGTGCCTCTGCCGCATTAATATTGAAAACTCTTCCACGGCCTTGTCCATTCGTGTTCTCCTGGTTCGGGCAATTTCTAATAATGTGGCCCGGTTTTCCACATTTATAACAAACTACATTGGCATAACTTGCTCCGACACTACTTGCTCCGCCATTACTCGTTCCAACACCATTTGTTCCTTTCGTTCTATTAACCCCTGGTCCGTAGACCTCACACTTCGCCGCGCTATGACCATTTCTTTTACACTTGTTGCAAAATTTGGTGCAGAACCCCGAGTGATTCTTTTCACACCTTTGGCATAGCTGCTTCTGATTGTTGTTGTTGTTGCGGTTATTATTGTTGTTGGGATGATTGTTGTAGTTGCTGTTGTTGTTGTTGTTGTTGTTGGGCCGTTTGTTGTAGTTGCGATTGATGTTGCGATTGTTGGGATAATTGTTGCGATTATTGTTGTAATTGCTGTTGTTGTTGTATTGGTGATTCTTATCACCGTTTTCCTCCCACTTTCTTTTGACTTGCTTCACATTGGCCTCTTCAGCAGTCTGTTCTTTAATTCTTTCTTCAATCTGGTTCACTAGTTTGTGAGCCATTCTACATGCCTGTTGTATGGAGGCGGGCTCGTGTGAACTTATATCTTCTTGGATTCTTTCCGGTAATCCTTTCACAAACGCGTCGATCTTCTCTTCCTCATCTTCGAATGCTCCCGGACACAATAGGCACAATTCTGTGAATCGTCTTTCGTACGTGGTAATATCAAATCCTTGGGTTCGTAACCCTCTAAGTTCTGTCTTGAGCTTATTGACCTCGGTTCTGGGACGGTACTTCTCGTTCATCAAGTGCTTGAATGCTGACCACGGTAGTGCGTACGCATCATCTTGTCCCACTTGCTCTAGATAGGTATTCCACCATGTTAACGCAGAACCTGTGAAGGTATGCGTAGCGTACTTCACTTTGTCCTCTTCAGTACACTTACTTATGGCAAACACCGATTCAACCTTCTCGGTCCACCTTTTCAATCCGATCGGTCCTTCGGTTCCATCAAATTCCAAAGGTTTGCAGGCAGTGAATTCTTTGTAGGTGCATCCTACACGATTTCCTGTACTGCTAGATCCAAGGTTATTGTTGGTATGTAGCGCAGCTTGTACTGCGGCTATGTTTGAAGCTAGAAAAGTACGGAATTCCTCTTCATTCATATTCACGGTGTGTCGAGTAGTCGGTGCCATTTCCTTCAAAATAGTTAAATGGAACAAGTTAATCATACAGAATATTAAGAGTAGTTAATAGTATTTCGTAGCATAATATGAACTCATTTATAAAAGCTTTTTCTTCATATTAGCATTTTATAAGTTTAAATTCGGGTAGTACCTACCCGTTAAGTTCATACTTAGTAGCTAATATACAATTCAACTACTACAATTCTATATGAAAAACTGATTATAATAATATTTCGCGTTCAAACTTTTATACAATATTTTACAAACTTACAATACCGCTTATTTTACATAAAGCATGAAATATAGCACACAATAACTTTGATACAAGATAGTTGTGAAGACAATTCTAGCTAGTACACAAGTCGTTCAGCAAAGGCAATAAAGACACGTAATTCATACGTCCAGAAACAAGTCATGCATTCTGGTTTTACTAGGACTACTTCCCATCCTTGGTCTTGTGCAACATAACCGTTATGGCCGTTGATAAGACAGCGTGTTGTAACGTCATCAAAGGGACGAGGGTTACGTAATGTCCAACAGTCCCGTAATAATCTAAAAACCTCATTTCTTACCCCAATTACCGACTCCGTCACTTGTGGAAACGTTTTGTTTAATAGTTGTAGCCCGATGTTCTTGTTCTCACTTTGGTGAGAAGCGAACATTACTAATCCGTAAGCATAACATGCTTCTTTATGTTGCATGTTAGCCGCTTTTTCTAAATCACGAAGTCCAATATTTGGATATATTGAGTCAAAATAATTTCTTAACCCGTTGCGTAAAATAGCATTTGGGTTCCCCGCAATATATGCGTCAAAGTAAACACATCGTAACTTATGGGTTTCCCAATGTGATATCCCCCATCTTTCAAACGAAAGTCTCTTATAAACCAAGACATTCTTGGAACGTTCTTCGAATGTCTTACAAACTGATCTCGCCTTAAATAGTTGTGCCGAAGAATTCTGGCCGACTCTAGACAAGATTTCATCAATCATGTCTCCGGGTAGGTCTCTTAAAATTTTGGGTTGTCTATCCATTTTGTGTTTTTAAACTGTAAAATAGACAAGAGTTAGATTCATAAAAAAATACTTATTAATACAAGCAATTTTTACATATATCATAAAGCATAAGAACACTATATTACATATATTACACCACACGAATACAACTATCTTATTCCGACTCGCTCGTTTCTTCTTCTTCGGTTTTGGTTCGTTTTGCCAAGTTTCTAGGGATATATGATGTTCCCCTAATACGAGCCGTCGTTGTCCACATTGGTTTAGAAAAACCTGGTGGTTTAGAGGTTCCCGGGTCATTGTTACAACTTAAGGACTTCGGGGGTTGACGATACATATAAAGTTCATCGGGGTTGGAATTAGATTTCTCTATTTTTATGCCCTTTCCCTTATTATTTTCTTTTGCCTTTTTAAATTCAGTTGGGGTAATTTCTATAACATCATCGGAATTCTCGTCGGAATCCGATTCATCGGAGAATTGGTAATCCTCCCAATATTTTGCTTCCTTGGCGGAAACACCATTGACCATAATTAACCTTGGTCGGTTGGTTGAGGATTTTCTTTTACTTAACCGTTTTATTATTTCCCCCACCGGTTCTATTTCTTCATCCGGTTCCGATTCTTCTTCCGGTTCCGATTCTTCTTCCGGTTCCTCTTCGGGAACTTGTGAATCAGTCCACGAATCATTCCAATTTACATTTGACTCTTCATTATTATTAGGTGAGTCAATGGGACTTGTTCTAGAGGTAGACATCTATCACATAATATCAAACACGTTAAGAGATTAATATATCACATAATATTCATATGTTAAAAATATATAGTTTCCAACAAAAATGTTAAGCAATCATTTTTAAAGAAAACACGGTCGAAGTCCAGACTCACTAATGCATCCTAACAAACTCGATAAGACACACTAATGCAAATTTTCTGGTTCTCTAAGACCAACGCTCTGATACCAACTGAAATGTCCCGTTCTTATTGATTAAAAACGTTCCATATTAATTGATTTCGTTGTGAGGTTTTGACCTCTATATGAGACGTTTTTCAAAGACTGCATTCATTTTTAAAACAAACCATAACCTTTATTTCATAAATAAAGGTTTAAAAAGCTTTACGTAGATTATCAAATAATGATAATCTAAAATATCCTGTTTACACACGACCATTACATAATGGTTTACAATACAAATATGTTACATCGAAATCAGTTTCTTGAATGCAGTTTTTACACAATATCATACAAACATGGACTCCAAATCTTGTCCTTATTTTAGTATGCAACAGCGGAAGCTCTTAATATTCACCTGAGAATAAACATGCTTTAAACGTCAACAAAAATGTTGGTGAGTTATAGGTTTAACCTATATATATCAAATCGTAACAATAGACCACAAGATTTCATATTTCAATACACATCCCATACATAGAGATAAAAATCATTCATATGGTGAACACCTGGTAACCGACAATAACAAGATGCATATATAAGAATATCCCCATCATTCCGGGACACCCTTCGGATATGATATAAATTTCGAAGTACTAAAGCATCCGGTACTTTGGATGGGGTTTGTTAGGCCCAATAGATCTATCTTTAGGATTCGCGTCAATTAGGGTGTCTGTTCCCTAATTCTTAGATTACCAGACTTAATAAAAAGGGGCATATTCGATTTCGATAATTCAACCATAGAATGTAGTTTCACGTACTTGTGTCTATTTTGTAAATCATTTATAAAACCTGCATGTATTCTCATCCCAAAAATATTAGATTTTAAAAGTGGGACTATAACTCACTTTCACAGATTTTTACTTCGTCGGGAAGTAAGACTTGGCCACTGTTGATTCACGAACCTATAACAATATATACATATATATTAAAGTATGTTCAAAATATATTTATAACACTTTTAATATATTTTGATGTTTTAAGTTTATTAAGTCAGCTGTCCTCGTTAGTAACCTATAACTAGTTGTCCACAGTTAGATGTACAGAAATAAATCGATAAATATTATCTTGAATCAATCCACGACCCAGTGTATACGTATCTCAGTATTGATCACAACTCAAACTATATATATTTTGGAATCAACCTCAACCCTGTATAGCTAACTCCAACATTCACATATAGAGTGTCTATGGTTGTTCCGAAATATATATAGATGTGTCGACATGATAGGTCGAAACATTGTATACGTGTCTATGGTATCTCAAGATTACATAATATACAATACAAGTTGATTAAGTTATGGTTGGAATAAATTTGTTACCAATTTTCACGTAGCTAAAATGAGAAAAATTATCCAATCTTGTTTTACCCATAACTTCTTCATTTTAAATCCGTTTTGAGTGAATCAAATTGCTATGGTTTCATATTGAACTCTATTTTATGAATCTAAACAGAAAAAGTATAGGTTTATAGTCGGAAAAATAAGTTACAAGTCGTTTTTGTAAAGGTAGTCATTTCAGTCGAAAGAACGACGTCTAGATGACCATTTTAGAAAACATACTTCCACTTTGAGTTTAACCATAATTTTTGGATATAGTTTCATGTTCATAATAAAAATCATTTTCTCAGAATAACAACTTTTAAATCAAAGTTTATCATAGTTTTTAATTAACTAACCCAAAACAGCCCGCGGTGTTACTACGACGGCGCAAATCCGGTTTTACGGTGTTTTTCGTGTTTCCAGGTTTTAAATCATTAAGTTAGCATATCATATAGATATAGAACATGTGTTTAGTTGATTTTAAAAGTCAAGTTAGAAGGATTAACTTTTGTTTGCGAACAAGTTTAGAATTAACTAAACTATGTTCTAGTGATTACAAGTTTAAACCTTCGAATAAGATAGCTTTATATGTATGAATCGAATGATGTTATGAACATCATTACTACCTTAAGTTCCTTGGATAAACCTACTGGAAAATGGAAAAATGGATCTTGCTTCAATGGATCCTTGGATGGCTCGAAGTTCTTGAAGCAGAATCATGACACGAAAACAAGTTCAAGTAAGATCATCACTTGAAATAAGATTGTTATAGTTATAGAAATTGAACCAAAGTTTGAATATGATTATTACCTTGTATTAGAATGATAACCTACTGTAAGAAACAAAGATTTCTTGAGGTTGGATGATCACCTTACAAGATTGGAAGTGAGCTAGCAAACTTGAAAGTATTCTTGATTTTATGAAACTAGAACTTTTGGAATTTATGAAGAACACTTAGAACTTGAAGATAGAACTTGAGAGAGATCAATTAGATGAAGAAAATTGAAGAATGAAAGTGTTTGTAGGTGTTTTTGGTCGTTGGTGTATGGATTAGATATAAAGGATATGTAGTTTTGTTTTCATGTAAATAAGTCATGAATGATTACTCATATTTTTGTAATTTTATGAGATATTTCATGCTAGTTGCCAAATGATGGTTCCCACATGTGTTAGGTGACTCACATGGGCTGCTAAGAGCTGATCATTGGAGTGTATATACCAATAGTACATACATCTAAAAGCTGTGTATTGTACGAGTACGAATACGGGTGCATACGAGTAGAATTGTTGATGAAACTGAACGAGGATGTAATTGTAAGCATTTTTGTTAAGTAGAAGTATTTTGATAAGTGTATTGAAGTCTTTCAAAAGTGTATAAATACATATTAAAACACTACATGTATATACATTTTAACTGAGTCGTTAAGTCATCGTTAGTCGTTACATGTAAGTGTTGTTTTGAAACCTTTAGGTTAACGATCTTGTTAAATGTTGTTAACCCAATGTTTATAATATCAAATGAGATTTTAAATTATTATATTATCATGATATTATCATGTATGAATATCTCTTAATATGATATATATACATTAAATGTCTTTACAACGATAATCGTTACATATATGTCTCGTTTAAAAATCATTAAGTTAGTAGTCTTGTTTTTACATATGTAGTTCATTGTTAATATACTTTATGATATGTTTTCTTATCATAGTATCATGTTAACTATATATATATATCCATATATATGTCATCATATAGTTTTTACAAGTTTTAACGTTCGTGAATCACCGATCAACTTGGGTGGTCAATTGTCTATATGAAACATATTTCAATTAATCAAGTCTTAACAAGTTTGATTGCTTAACATGTTGGAAACATTTAATCATGTAAATATCAATCTCAATTAATATATATAAACATGGAAAAGTTCGGGTCACTACAATATAAACACACGCGAGAATTATCATCACAACACAATCATATATTAATAATATCCGCATTACTAATATAAACGTTAGTCAACCTATAAACAAGGCACTAACTAAACCCATTTCGACCCGTAATCCTGCAAGTCCCGCAACAAATTAAGCACACACAAAAGTCTAAGTCTAGGCACCTATCTCAAGTCACCTAAATCCCTTAGACCATGCTCTGATACCACTTGTAACAACCCAAACCAAACCACGTTCGAACCCGCTTAAAGTATCACAAAAAAAAATTGTTTGTTCAGCAACTGGCGTGGCGCGACAGTACCCCGCGCGGCGCGCCGATCTGGTCTGTCCAAAAAGTCTTGAAATGTGAAAATGTTTGACCACTTCCCGACGTGTTTAGACAAAACGCTTTTCACAACATATTCATATATGAAAAACTAACACGTTCCATTCATAAAAATAAGTTTTACGAGACCTGGCCCACATCGATCGTTTTACGACTTTCGTACAAAATTCAAGTTTTCAACCACATGATTTTTAACACAAAATAAAGCCGAGTATGGCGATTGGGGATACGCTACCCAATCCTAATCAAATCTAAAAGCAAGCCTTCTAAAGCAACTACGCGAGTCCACTAGTTCCCACGCTTACCCGAGCCACCGCATCCAAGCAAATCTATAAAAATGTAAACAACAAGAGGGTAAGCTAACGCTTAGTGAGTGATAACATACTACATACATATATATGTATAAAATGGACACGCCACACAATATCAAATACCGCATACCGAAGCATCCATGTATAAGGCAACTACACTAAGCATACCGTACGATCTCTAAGCAACAAGCTAAAGATATCAACAAGTATAAGTTCACCAACGACGATGTGAACAACGCCAATAAGCTACACCCGGAGGGTTAGCTACAACACAATGATACATTAATATATATATATATATATATATATATATATATATATATATATATATATATATATATACGACCAAGGTTAACCCTTTAACCCAATACCGAGAACCAAGTACCATAATGAAGATTGGCCGAACTACATTAGCTTTAGTAATCCGAAACCACACGAGATTACTATCTTCACGACATCGAGGTTGGTCGAACTACACGAGCCTTAGTAATCCGAAATCACACGGGATTACTACCTCAATAAGATGACGGAACTACACGCGTCATCATGAATCCGAACTACACGCGATTCACTTCTCCAATACCAAAACCCACGGTCACGGGATTATAAAATCCACCACATCGGGGTTATCCAAAGCCACATCATAATACATGTGATAATGTACACACAAGTGTACACCTCGCCAAAAGGAGGTCAACTAAAACGCACAACCGTGCCAATTGGACCTATACACAAGTCCATCAAAACCACCTATATGTGAAGTGAGCTCTATAACCGAGAACCACTTCACCCCACCCGTACCCATCCTACACATACATATGCACATAGGATATTAACACTCACCTTGTCGCCTTGATGAAACGCTTCCAAATAATCCGCAACTCGCCGAAGAAAAGTACCTATTCCATTATCATAAATACCACAACACAATTAGGATGGATTTACAAACCAACCCAATTCGACACTTAGTGCAATTTCGACCCAATTGCACTTCCAAGCACAAACCGTGCCTAAACTAACCAATAATCACTAACACAAGTGATAATGGTCCTAATATGCCAATTAAACCCGAACACAAGTGTTAAACACTTATCGTTCTCAAAATCGCCCATAAACCCTAATTTTGACCCATAAAGTCAAAATCTCACCAATTACAAGTTTTGACACCAAAACATATTTAACTCGGTTTTATACTTCAACTTAATCCATTTTAAGTTTATAAACCTCATTGAATCGACATTCGGGTCATAATCATCAACAAACCCTAATTTTGACTCTAGTCAAAATTAGTCAACCACAAGAACCCTAAAGGTCTCCAATACATCAATAATCACTAATACTAGTGATTATACACCATTCTCAAGTCTTAAACATGGTTAAATCATTAACCAACCCAAAACCCTCCTTTTAACACTTATAAACCCGAATCTTGGTGTTAATCTTCAATTAACAACTAAATGGGTTCCACCTATGAATCATACAATCAAAAGCCCCAAATTTGAATGACGAACACAAAAATTAAATTCAGAGTAAGAGCTTACCACTAGTATCACCACGTAGCTAAGAACGAGGGAAACAAACTTGTCTACTACGTCAAAGATCAAAACCCGCTTCTTCCTTTCCAAAAATCCCTTAGAATCAAATGGGGTGTTTGAGTTTTAGAGAGAAAATGAAAAGAAAAGGAAAAAGAAATGAATAAATGAAATGGGTGGATGAGGTTAAGTCCCCAAATCTGGCTCAAATGCAAAAAGACCAAAATGCCCTTTTAAAAACTCTAAAATAACAAAAGGGGTCTGCCAGCGACATATGGCGCGGCGCGCCATAACCCCGCGCGGCGCGCGTCTGGGCAGAATCAGAATCCAGGTCTTACACACATCCGCTGTAAATCTTCGCGTTTCTTATTGTGTTCATAACGGCGAGCAAATTGATCGTTAATTTGGATCTTCGATATGTCGCTGGAACCTCCGTCTGAATCGGAGCCGCTGTCATCGAATAGCTTCATCACCATAGTTTCGATAACTGAGAGTTAGGGTTAGGGTTTATGTGTAACATCCCGTGATTTTTCCGTTAAATTTAATTTTAACACCGTCTTTTTTTTTTAAAACATAATCTTTCGTATTTAAATTAATAGTTTCCGTGAGTAACGTTCATTATATTCCCGTTATTTAATTATAACATCTCTCGTTTACTCGAGCGTTTTAAAATATTCGCTCGGTTAATTCCCGCACCCGCTTTGAAACTTGAGGGACCGAAGTTGTCAAGTGGGCAAACTAGTTGACTAGGTCAACTAGTCAACCCACCATTCTCATCCATTCATTTCCATCCATCTTCACCTCCTTTTTCTCTCTAGCTCATGAACTCCATTTCTCCCAACTTCACTAAATCATCATCTAAATCCAATCTTGGAAGCTCACAACAAATCCGACTACATATTCTTGATCCTCTCATCATTCTCTACGATTTGATACTAACCACACCGATTTTGGGTAACATTTCTAAAACTCTAGATTTCTCTAAATTCGTGTTTTTGACTTGAAATGTTGTTAATTAGTGTCTATGGCTCATTGTGATGTCGTGTATGTAATTTGTATGCTCGATTCGTTGTTTTTGGTGTAACTAGTTCAATATGAAAATTTCTTGCTAAATCCTTGATTTTGGATGATCAAATGTTGTTAGATTGTTAAAGTGCATGTTTTAAAAGTGTTACTAGTATCATTAGCTTCGTTTTGATGTATAGGTTGATTAAGGAAACTCCAAGAACATGATTAATGATTTTGTGAACTTGGATTAGGGTTTGATGAGCTTTACATGAACTTTTGATGCGTCAAATGCTATGAGATATTGTTGTTAAGTGTTTTGTTGCAATGTGTGTTTGATTACCTTCGAAACGGCATAACATACATGTAAATTGGTTGCCCGAATCATAAAATGCGTTTTTGGAACTTGAACTTTGATTATGAATGTTTAATTACGGTTTTTGGTTGTTGTAAGTGGAAGTTTGATTGATGAAATGTGCTTAGTTGTATTCCTCGTCAAAATACCTTTCCAACGATATATGATAGGCATTATAAGTGTTTGCGGGTCAATTGTTGTGTTAGAATTGATTTTGGCTCGTGCATACTTGGGGAAGACAGAAACAGACCTCCACAGATGGTGGCGCGGCGCGCCCCATCCCCGCGCGGCGTGCGGATTGGCCTGGCCAGATTCTGCTTTGTTTGGCGCATTTCACGCGAAATGTTTGACTAGCTATCGACCTCCGATTCACATGAAACTTGTTTTAATATACTTGTATATGAATATTTAGCATAGAAAAATGGTTCGGGACCCGACCCGAACGCGTTGACTTTTTCGTTGACTTTGACCAAGTTTGACTTTTAGTCAAACTTAACCAAACTTTTATACAATCATTCTAACATGCTTTTATACTTGTTTCTTGTATGAAACTTGACAACGTGATTCACATGCTATACTTAATCGAGTCGTAACGAGCCATAGGACTAATTGAACACATTTCACCCGACCTTGTGTCGTAACCGGTTAATTGATATAACTTACTTGCTTAGGTCAAGGCTAAGCAACTTTCATGCACACGTTTACTTGTTGAAGTACCTTTATACTCGTGCACTCGAGGTGAGATCATAGTCCCACCTTTTCAACAACTTTTATACTTTTAAATCGTGGGCTGAGAAAACATATACCTTGTTACATCTTGTACTACTTACTTTTATGTTTTGAACACAAGTGTGAAAACAAACATTCCACGTGCGAGTTAGAACAAAAATGCCTCAATTCGATTATCATTAGTTACACTTGCAGGGTGTAAGCGAGAACTTATATTGTGTGGCCATACGGGTTTAACAAACCCTCATTCGGACGGTTCGCTACCGTTATGCGGATGAAATATATTTTTGTGTTTTAGTGTGGGTTCTAGCACTGTGTGATGGGGTAACGTTGGTTAAGTCTTGATAATTGAGTGCTCGCGTATAACAACACTTTTGGAATGCAAATGATTTGGATAATCTACGTTATGGGAATACAAAATCTTGTGGTTCAAAAACAACGTTTAATACTTACTAAACCTATGATTTCACCAACGTTTTCGTTGACAGATTTCTATGTTTTTCTCAGGTCTTGCACGATATGTGATACATGCTTCCGCTCACTATTTGATACTTGCATCCGATGTCGAGTATACATGCATTTCATGGAGCGTCTTTTGACTATACTTTAAACCGTGTCGTCCAGATTTCATTTGTACCTATAACGTTGTAACATAACTATTGGTTGAACAATTCTTATAAACTTTGAAACAAATCTTTATTTTGAAATGAAGGCGACATATTTTGGTCAAAAGTTATCTAAAAGACTTATAATCAGGTAATGGGACCCACGTAGCCGACGCCGTCACTTGACGATTTGTCGGGGTCGCTACAAGTGGTATCAGAGCCTTGGTTGTAGGGATTTAGAGTTCATTTGTGTCCACCCCGAGTCATAGGGTACATAGGTGAATCTAGACTACAACCGGCATATAGACTGAAGTAGGAATTACTTGACTATTTGTGCATTTATACTCGAACTCTTCTATCATATCTAACTCGTATTCGATCTTAATCTTACGTTAATAAATTTTGTTGACGCGCCACCTTGACTTTATGAAGTAATGTTAAATGCACATGAGAATCAGGGTAATATAATTTCCGGGATTATATTACGGTGATTCACATGGACGTTCCGACATTATGACATAAAGAATTTAAGGCGAGTCAAGGATAATTTTCTCTTATTCTTTATTCCATATCGCGGTTAGTATTATTTAGAATACTAACCAACGATATTTTTGTGTCATGAAGGAACAATGGCTCGTCGACGCGCTCCTCCCGAAACTCCCGAACAAGCCCTCCAACGTATGATAGCCACCGCCATAGGTGCGGCTATGGCTAGTATCTCCTCCGACATCAATAACAACCACAACCACAACAACCATGGAACCGGTAATTCAAACGAGGGTTGCTCCTACAAAACTTTCATGGGGTGCAAACCTCACACCTTCGATGGGACCGGAGGACCGGTTGTGCTCACCCGATGGTTTGAGCAAACAGAAGCCGTTTTTAGCATAAGCGGTTGTCGGGACCAAGACAAAGTCAAATATTCCACCCACACTTTTGCCGGTATCGCCCTCACATGGTGGAATACGTATGTGCTGTCGGTGGGTATCGATGAAGCTCACACTCTCTCATGGGCCGACTTAAAGAAAAAGATGATCACCGAATACTTCCCGCGCGAAGAGACCCGTAAGCTCGAACACGAACTAAGAACTTTAAAAGCGGTCGGGAATGACCTAAAGGCATATAATCAACGATTTTCTGAGCTATCCTTGATGTGCCCAAACCTCGTGACCCCCGAACCTCTAAGGGTTGAACTTTACATGGATGGTCTTCCCAAGAGCATCAAACAAGGAGTAATGTCATCCAAACCCAGTAATCACCAAGAGGCCCTGAATATGGCCCGTCAATTGATCGAAACGGTAGACGAGATTGAAGTGCCGGCACCTAAAGCCGAGGATGAGTCGGGTGACAACAAAAGAAAATGGGAAGCCCCCCAATCGAGTAACTACAACAACAACTTTTCCAAGGAACCTCTCACCCCTGTCGGCAAGAAAAGTTATGCCGGGACACGACCTTTTTGCAACAAATGCCACAAGCATCATTTTGGTGAATGTGGCAAGCTAATTTGCCATCGGTGCCAAGGTAGTGGTCATATTGCCAAGTATTGTGGAAGTACCGCCCCCGTCACTCAAAAGGGGCCCGACGCACCAAAGCCGAGTATTTGCTACAAATGTGGCCAATCGGGTCATTTTAGGAATGAATGCCCAAAGAATAAAGCAAAAAAAAAAAACCAACGCGCGCCGTTGAACTTACAACATCGACACCTAGGATGCCCGAGACGATGATGGACTAGTCACGGGTACGTTTCTTCACAACAAACCGTATATTTCATACTTGTTCGATTCGATTACCGCTAGACGTTTTACAACCAATACTTTGACTTGTACTCATTACCTTCCATCTTTTCCCCTAGATACTATTTAGGCGATTTAAGTGACCAACGGAAAAAATATTGTGTGCCTATAAATTTTATTGGAGGATATACATTAAGACTTTTGACTTGACACCTATAGAACTAGGGAGCTCGGAACATATTCGTTAAAAAAAAAAAAAAAAAAAAAAAAAAAAAAGTTTCCCCATCGTCTTGTATAGATTATTGTGAACTGAGTAATTTTCGGTTGGAAACCGATACCCTCTCCCTCGCATCCATGACCTCATGATTTCTTGCATGAATCCCGTGTGTATTCCAAAACGACCTCCGTTCCGGTTATCATCAATTGGGGGTTAAGGGAGACAATGTCTCCTGAGTCTTTTCCGAACTCGCAACGTTAGTTGTAAATCTCTCTTAGTACCATTCGATTTATCCAAAGCTCGTCCGTATCCATAAACCTCCTAAACCACGTATGCAAACTTATCTAGACAAATCTGTTATCGTATTTATAGATGACATCTTAACTTATTCAAGTAAAGAAGGAAAACGAACAACATCACCATCTTACGCTCGAACTTTTGAGAAAAGAGCAACTCTATACCAAATTCTCCAAGTGAGAATTTCTGTTGAACGAAGTCCAATTTTCTAGACCATAATGTTAATGATCAAGGCATTTCAATCAATCTCAAAATCAAGCCACATGTAATCAGGAAACTCTCCCCACTCAGACTTGTATTCGTAAAATCTTAGACCTCGTCTGTTATTACCGAAAATTCATTTCTGACTTTTCTCGTGTTACACGACTTTAATCTCTCCGCGATCGAACCTTGAGCGTGATTCTTCACACCAAAATTTCTAGTTAAATTTGTTATTTTGCACGGAGAAGTCGAATACTAAATTGTGGATCCGATCAATTTTCTCGTCATCACGTACCACACTACATACCCCTGATATTTCACCATTACCGTCTGATATTACTGGAATTTAAGATAACACACAATCCAACGATACTTCACTCTTCTTTGACTTAACGCCCTTGTGTTTCTGATAATCGGCCAACTATTATGCAACCCCGAACTATACAACTACGTGTACTATCTCGTTTCTCTTTCAGACTTCAACTTTTGACAACTAGAGGCACGTTATGGCAACCTCGAGATGTAAGCTCATCCTATTCAAAGTCCTCATTTCACTCCTATCCTCATCGCTCGCATTTCCGTTTAAGGAAACTCCTTGTAACATTTCTCCAGGGATAGATAAACTCCTCATATTACATTAGTATTCGCCACGAGGGTGAATAGTCCTAACGAACATTTTTCGAACCTTAACTGACTTGTTCAAACATATCTTAAGAGATTCTATTCCAACACGGTGTATCTTCGTCATTTATCCTGTATCGAAATACTCGTTTCACTTCTAGCGTTACAAGAGACCTTGGGAACCCGCTTAGACACATGTACCGTGTATCTCTCACAAACCGACGAACCGAGCAAACGAACGATTTACATCCTGGAAGGACATGTTTCAAACTCGCATTATCGCTTTTAGTTGATCCCTCATACTACGATAGTTACCGTTCTTGTACTAACGCCGCACTTCCGAAACCCTATATGACCGCAAATGTCATACCCCTATTCGTTGGACCAACGCATGTGGCAAACAAACACCGAAATCTGAACTACATCAGGAAACAACAATTGAGATCATTCAAGTCCGAGAAGGGCTCGAGACGACCCGTAGTCGCCAAAAGAGTTATACCAAACTTAGATGAAAACCTCACAAAATCCCAGTGTGTAACCGCAAAATATTGAGAAACCGCACCTTGGAAGGGTGTAATCCATTTTGGGAAATCGAGGAGGGTTATATTCGCAATATTTAACCTTTTGAAACTTTGGGGCTTATTGGAACCGCTCCCTACCGTTTAGAACTGCCGACTCAATTAAGTTTCCGTTTATCCTACATTTCGTGTAACAAACTTAGAAACGTGTCATGCGGAACAGGAATGTGCAATCCTTTTAGATGCACCAACTATTGATGACAAACTCCTCTTCATGGAAAACTGATTGAAATCATGGATCGTGAAATCGAACTTCAATACAACGTAACACCCCGACTATCCGGATTCGTGGAATGTCCAAGAAAGTACCTTCACTCATTCGTAGAGTTACTACTCTAAGTCTCGAGTAAGAGATATCGACTACTACTTCCAACTAAATTTCGGGACGAAATTTCTTTTGAGGTGTGGATAATGTAACATCCCGTGATTTTTCCGTTAAATTTAATTTTAACACCGTCTTTTTTTTTTAAAACATAATCTTTCGTATTTAAATTAATAGTTTCCGTGAGTAACGTTCATTATATTCCCGTTATTTAATTATAACATCTCTCGTTTACTCGAGCGTTTTAAAATATTCGCTCGGTTAATTCCCGCACCCGCTTTGAAACTTGAGGGACCGAAGTTGTCAAGTGGGCAAACTAGTTGACTAGGTCAACTAGTCAACCCACCATTCTCATCCATTCATTTCCATCCATCTTCACCTCCTTTTTCTCTCTAGCTCATGAACTCCATTTCTCCCAACTTCACTAAATCATCATCTAAATCCAATCTTGGAAGCTCACAACAAATCCGACTACATATTCTTGATCCTCTCATCATTCTCTACGATTTGATACTAACCACACCGATTTTGGGTAACATTTCTAAAACTCTAGATTTCTCTAAATTCGTGTTTTTGACTTGAAATGTTGTTAATTAGTGTCTATGGCTCATTGTGATGTCGTGTATGTAATTTGTATGCTCGATTCGTTGTTTTTGGTGTAACTAGTTCAATATGAAAATTTCTTGCTAAATCCTTGATTTTGGATGATCAAATGTTGTTAGATTGTTAAAGTGCATGTTTTAAAAGTGTTACTAGTATCATTAGCTTCGTTTTGATGTATAGGTTGATTAAGGAAACTCCAAGAACATGATTAATGATTTTGTGAACTTGGATTAGGGTTTGATGAGCTTTACATGAACTTTTGATGCGTCAAATGCTATGAGATATTGTTGTTAAGTGTTTTGTTGCAATGTGTGTTTGATTACCTTCGAAACGGCATAACATACATGTAAATTGGTTGCCCGAATCATAAAATGCGTTTTTGGAACTTGAACTTTGATTATGAATGTTTAATTACGGTTTTTGGTTATTGTAAGTGGAAGTTTGATTGATGAAATGTGCTTAGTTGTATTCCTCGTCAAAATACCTTTCCAACGATATATGATAGGCATTATAAGTGTTTGCGGGTCAATTGTTGTGTTAGAATTGATTTTGGCTCGTGCATACTTGGGGAAGACAGAAACAGACCTGCACAGATGGTGGCGCGGCGCGCCCCATCCCCGCGCGGCGCGCGGATTGGCCTGGCCAGATTCTGCTTTGTTTGGCGCATTTCACGCGAAATGTTTGACTAGCTATCGACCTCCGATTCACATGAAACTTGTTTTAATATACTTGTATATGAATATTTAGCATAGAAAAATAGTTCGGGACCCGACCCGAACGCGTTGACTTTTTCGTTGACTTTGACCAAGTTTGACTTTTAGTCAAACTTAACCAAACTTTTATACAATCATTCTAACATGCTTTTATACTTGTTTTTTGTATGAAACTTGACAACGTGATTCACATGCTATACTTAATCGAGTCGTAACGAGCCATAGGACTAATTGAACACATTTCACCCGACCTTGTGTCGTAACCGGTTAATTGATATAACTTACTTGCTTAGGTCAAGGCTAAGCAACTTTCATGCACACGTTTACTTGTTGAAGTACCTTTATACTCGTGCACTCGAGGTGAGATCATAGTCCCACCTTTTCAACAACTTTTATACTTTTAAATCGTGGGCTGAGAAAACATATACCTTGTTACATCTTGTACTACTTACTTTTATGTTTTGAACACAAGTGTGAAAACAAACATTCCACGTGCGAGTTAGAACAAAAATGCCTCAATTCGATTATCATTAGTTACACTTGCAGGGTGTAAGCGAGAACTTATATCGTGTGGCCATACGGGTTTAACAAACCCTCATTCGGACGGTTCGCTACCGTTATGCGGATGAAATATATTTTTGTGTTTTAGTGTGGGTTCTAGCACTGTGTGATGGGGTAACGTTGGTTAAGTCTTGATAATTGAGTGCTCGCGTATAACAACACTTTTGGAATGCAAATGATTTGGATAATCTACGTTATGGGAATACAAAATCTTGTGGTTCAAAAACAACGTTTAATACTTACTAAACCTATGATTTCACCAACGTTTTCGTTGACAGATTTCTATGTTTTTCTCAGGTCTTGCACGATATGTGATACATGCTTCCGCTCACTATTTGATACTTGCATCCGATGTCGAGTATACATGCATTTCATGGAGCGTCTTTTGACTATACTTTAAACCGTGTCGTCCAGATTTCATTTGTACCTATAACGTTGTAACATAACTATTGGTTGAACAATTCTTATAAACTTTGAAACAAATCTTTATTTTGAAATGAAGGCGACATATTTTGGTCAAAAGTTATCTAAAAGACTTATAATCAGGTAATGGGACCCACGTAGCCGACGCCGTCACTTGACGATTTGTCGGGGTCGCTACATTATGCCAGCGGTAGAATAAATATTATGAAAGGTCTTGATAGTTGGTGTAAGTGACATTGTAGGCCCCTTTTGTTTTGATTATTATGAAAGTTCAGAATAGTTTTGCAAATTATACTTTGTATCTCATTATCTTTCTTTGGTATTATTCTGAACAAATTACTTGATGTTTACACACTTTTTTTTAATGCTTTTTAGGTAACAAATAGTTCGTTCATTGTTAGCTAAACGTGTAGATCTTTTACATAAAAATTGGATTTAAACTATCTTTGAATATTTATGACATGTATTTGAAGAGGAAAGTCCAAATAGAAATAGTTTGATTTTTTTAATGGCAATTAATAGTTACTGAGGGGATTCGAATGCGATGTCGGAACTCGTTGATTAGGAGCTTATATGATATATGTAGACGAGAAACTTGATAAGCAACTATAATTCTATGTAATGACCAACTTTAATAATTAATACCATAAAAACAATTTGGGGCTCATAAATAAAATGATGTAATGTATAATGATGTAGTATTTACGTTGAAGGTTAAACAAATCCAATTTTTTACCCTCGATTCCTAACCCTTTCGCTCTCGAAGATTTCTTACCTCGTTCTTTAGTATGCAGATGATACTTCCCCCCTTGGTTATTTACGTCCGGGTAATACCCTGCCCGCAATTACTGCTTCTAGTGATCATGTTGCCGGAGATGGAAGTAGGGCCAGTGGCTTCGGTTCTAAGAGGTCTACCAAATACCATCTTCATTGGTAGAATCGATAGATCGGTAACTCTTAATATGGTGGAGTCCACGTTTGGTAAGAATGGTACACTTTTGGAAATAATTTTTTGGCCTTCGAGGCAATATTCGTTTGTTTCTTTTGTTGATGATTCAGACGCGTTGAAGGCTGTAAAGGAGTTCAATGGATCGCCCATCTTTGGCCGCCTTATATATGTAGGATGGCCAAAACGCAGAAATGGGGATGGTCGATCGACTGCTCCGGTTACTAAAGATTCTGAGGTGCAAATTAGCACCTAATCTGTTGGTGTTACAGCAAATCCATTTTTTTTTTCTTTTACTGCTAGATATTGTTCCCTTGTTAGAGATGAAAGTTTCTTGTTTCTTGATTTCTTGTAAAGCTCGAGTTTCAAACATATGCAAATTTGGCCATTTCGGTTACATATGCTTTTCTGGAGACGCGGAGAGTTTCAATAATATCGTTAACTCTCAGTCGACGGAGTTCGTTAAGATTACTCCATTTTCGGAGAATGCCGATACGTTCCATGGTTATGCTTGGTTGTAGATAACGGGTGTTGCGATTACTTGTGTGTCCGAATATAGTGTAATGAAAGTGGCCAAATTGTTTGGCGAGGTCTTTACCATTTCCAAATCGACTTCGTATTTTGATTCGGTTGGCTCCCAGTTTGCTTTTGTTAAGTCGACATGTACGAAACACATTCACGATGTGGTTATGGTTGATATATATGATGAGAAGATATCAAGGTGTAGTGTTTGGGTCTCAGAAATATCGAACATAAATAGTTTGAATCGGGTTCTTTTCGACGGATCTGATAAGCCCTTAACGGAGTCGACTAATCGTTTCGTGGTGTCAAGCGGATCGAAGACCGAAGGTATTATGAATCGTCTTGAAAAACAGCAATTAGTGAAGACTGCCACAGTCAACTCAGATGCTTCGGGTTTGAACTATTCGGGTCTACATTTTGGGTCTGTGCAGGTTGATGATAATATTTGTGGTACAGGCAATGGTGGTCAAATTGGTTCAAGGCATGGTTTTGACTCGAGTCCTTGTGTTTATAATCAGAATGGTGACTCTTTTAAGTTGGATGTTCTTGTTGAAGTTTTGACTGTGGGGTTTGATGTTATTAAGAATAGAATGGGCAATAAAGACTTGATAAAGAAGGTAGTTGATGTTCATGGACTAACTCTAAATTCTCATGATATCACGGACAAAGATTGTAAAGCCACCTTGGAGAAGAACGATGATAACATTACGTTTGAAGTTAGATTGGATCGATTGAAAAAGGAGAAGAAGAAAATGAAGGAAGATTTGTTGGCAAAAAGTAAGGTAGATTCGAAAGTTGAAAGGCTTGATTGGTCGTAGTGGAAGACTTTATTGTGATTTGTTGGAAAAACCCTCAAGATGGAAGAGATGGTGGTTTATTAGTTTTCGGGAGAGGAGATATATCCGTGGAGGCTTTCGCGACATTTGATGATATGATGACACGTTTGGCCGAGGAGAGAGGGACGGACAATGGATCCACCAATGTGTTTCGTACAAGAGAGAGAATCGGTCCGGGAAGAATACTTTGAAAGAGACGGTCAATGGTAGATTGAAAAGGGCGGGTCCTAGAGGTTGATTTTTGTGATTCGTCTTGTGTACTTTATTTGATTTCGTCCTTTTATTTTCGTGTAGTTTTCGGATTTGATAAGTTAGTTTGTTTTTAGGTTTCGGGTTGTTATGGAGACTCGTTTATAGATAGTTCGTGTGTCGATGGTTGATTTTCTAAGTGCGAGCTTTTCCGTTTCCCCGTCTTTTTGTAATCCATGTTAAGGGCGTTTTCTTTAAAAAACGGCCTCGTATCTATATGATTTTTAGTTATTTTGCAGATAAAAAAATGTATGTAAAATGTACTCTACTACAGATACCAGTAACACATCACAAAACCTTGTGACTTGTAAGCGTTGCTCGTTGTTAATTATCCGAATTCCAAAGATCATTAAAAGAAAGGGACAGGTTTACAACCTTTTTTTACACGAACAAACACAAATCAAGGATCTACAATATTTACTTGAATGGTTCATCGCTGAATGTTGAACAATTCAGCTTTCAACGCGTTTTTTCTGACCTTATAATGACAGAGGATATTGAATGGTTCAACATTCAGTGTGTTGAATTATTCTGAACTAGAATTCTCTCTTAACCATTAATCACCTAAATTAAATGTAATATTCTATTTAAATTATATCAATAGCACTTACTAAATAATTATTTTATAATTTTTATTCATGTTAAAGGTTAATATTTCATTCAGAATTTTTGAATCGTTTACATTATGAATTATTCTAGATTAAATTATTTAGTTTAATTAAATGCACTCTTAATAGATGGAGTAATAAATAAATAAATAAACTTTAGTGACTATATTGTGATAAAACCAAACTTGATAGGCAACCTAAAGCAAACATCAAAATTTAGTGATGAAAGTAGGAAAACAAGAAATTAAAAGGAGTAATTTGGGGTTGCAAGGTTGAAACGACTTGCAACTAGGGATGGCAATGGCCACCCGATCCGGTGGATATCCATCCGATCCACCCGCTTTGTGATGGATATGGATGAACCTAAATGGATATGGATACGAATATGGATGAATCTAAATGGATATGGATATGGACATGGATGAAAAGTTTCATCCATGGATATATCCATTAACACCCGAAATACGTTTACAAATACATAAATATAGATTTTTATGCTTACATACTATTAGATTTATATTATGCTTTCAATCCTCTAATAAAATAACTATCATATATCATATATTACAATAAAACACATATGTCTAACAAAATAAACTTACAAATTTCATGTTATATGAAACAACCCAACCCGTATTAAAACCGGCCCATAAAAATTTTTCCTTTTAATACGCGTTAAATAATACTTTAGGTCCCGTTACACATATTCCAAAACGTATTTGTTATCAAGGTAAGTTCATCGAACTTAAAACATACATTAATGATTTAAACTCCTTAATACAATGGTTCATTAATTAAATCGTAAACCGGTTATAATCATTATGACCCGACTAGTTACGTTTACACAAAACCGAGCATGGTGATTTGGGACTACGCTACCCAAATCCTAATCGAGTCCAAAAGCAAGATCTTCTAAAGCAACCTAGCCGAGATCTCTAATTCCCAAGCTTACCCGAGCCGCCAAGCATGCGAACCTATAAAAATATCAACAACGAGAGGGTAAGCTAACGCTTAGTGAGTGAGAATATACTACATACATATATATGCATAAAATGGACACGCCACAAAATAGCAAATACCGCATACCGGAGCATCCAAACATAAAGGCAAGCTAGTCTAAGCATACCGTAAGATCACTAAGCAATGAGCTAAAGATACATCAACAAAATATAAGTTTGCCAACAACGATGTGAACAATGCCAATAAGCTACACCCGGAGGGTTAGCTACAACACGACAATACAACATTATATGTATACAATATATATGTATATATATGTATATATCTCTCGAATAACATAATTTGCTTACGCTTACAACACAATAACCATGGTTAACCAATCGTACAAGGGAACGATACTGATGTGAAGCGAGGTGTATATAAAATAGTTATTATTTTACTAGGAAAAACTATTAAATACGATACAATTTTACACAAGATATTTATTTATTTATAGAATGGATATACTTAAACCTTGCTACAACACTTATAGGCAGTGTACCTAATCGTACAGTAGTGTAGTTTTTAGTAAGTCCGGTTCGTTCCACAGGGAAATCTTTGAACAAAGCTCAACGCTATATTAGTTTATTTTATAAAAATACAAACATATATATAAGTAATATTATTATTATAAAGGGGGATTTTTTTACCGTTTAATGACCGGTTTGTCGATTTTAAAACTTTAGTCGCAGTTAAAACCTAATGTAAAATATAAAATAAATACAAGACTTAAATTAAAGCGTAAAGTAAATAACGATAATGAAATTGCGAATAATAAAAATGCGATAAAATAAAATTGCGATAATTAAAAGTACGATAATTAAAAGTGCAATTAAATAACAAATAATAAAAGTGCGATAATTAGAAGTGCAATTAAATATAAAATAAAGGAAATTAAATATGAAATAAAAGAATTATGCTTATTTAAACTTCCGTAATCATGATGTTTGACGTGTTGATTTTAGTTTTATGCCCTTGGGTTAATTGTCCTTTGTCCTGGATTATTCAATATGTCCGTCTGGTTTTTGTCCATAACAGTCCATCAGTCATAAATATAAATTGCAAGTGTCCTTGTCAAATTATTATTATACCCGAAGTTAAATATTCCAACTAATTGGGGATTCGAATTGTAACAAGGTTTTAATACTTTGTTTAATGAATACACCAGGTTATCGACTGCGTGTAAACCAAGGTTTTACCACTTTGTTAACAATTACACCAATTACCCTTGAATGTAATTTCACCCCTGTTTTAATTATTCTAGTGGCTATTAATCCATTCCCGTGTCCGGTTAAATGAACGATTATTCGTACATATAAATACCCCGCCCATCGTGTCCGATTGAGTGTATATGGTAGTTTATAGGGACGCCCAATTGTAAATCTTTATATTAACATTAACAAACTTTCATTTAGTTAACCAAATATAAAGCCCATTAATAGCCCATAGTCTAATTTCCACAAGTGTCGTTCTTTTGTCCAAACCCCAATTATGGTACAAAGCCCAATTACCCAATTTTAGTAATTAGCCCAACATCATGATTACTTCGTTTTAAATAAGCATAATAATAACTTAGCTACGAGACATTAATATAAAAAGGTTGAACATAACTTACAATGATTAAAAATAGCGTAGCGTTACACGGACAGAATTTTGACTTACACCCTTACAACATTCGCTAACATACCCTTATTATTAGAATTATAATTAAAATTAAAATATAAATTATAAATATAAATATATTTACGTATGAAGAGGAAGAAAAAAAAGATGATTAAAACTCGGCAGAAAACTGGCTTTATATAGGACCTGACCAGCAATCTCACTCCATGCGACTCGCATGGATTTGTGCCTCTGGCCATGCGAGTCGCATGGCCACCCTGGATCCAGCCAAATTGGTTTGTTTTCTTCTTGCCGACGTAATATAATAATAATATATAAAATAATATATAATTATATATAATTATATATATATTATATTATATTCTTGTGCATAGTAGACTAGATATTTTTGGTCCGTTGCGTCGGGCGTTTCTTCTTGACTTAGATCCCGGTTCCGGATTTTCGGACGTCTTCGCGTATTATTTTATATCGTGTACTTTGCGTCTTGTAACTTGTACTCTTGTCATTTTGAGACGTTCCTCATCAATATTTTGAACCTTTTTAGTTGTATCTTGTACTTTTTAGCTCTTTGGACCTTTTTGTCTTCAATTTGTCGAATCTGCCTTTTGTCTTCACTTTTTAATATTTAAACGAATATTGCTTGTAAATCGAACAATACCAACTAAAATTTTGTCTTTCTTGAGGAATAATGCTATGAAATATATGTTCGTTTTTAGCATTATCAAATATTCCCACACTTGAGCGTTGCTTGTCCTCAAGCAATATTGTCTTGAAATACTAGAATCACTTCTTTATTCTTCACACTTTGTACATCAGTGATTTCTATACGGCGGTATAAACAATGGTAGTAACGATATGGTTTACAGTCCCACATGACTATAAAAATTTAGATCCATTAAGGAAATTGGATCTTTATGAAAACATTTGATCTTTCGAAATCTAGTTTTTACCCTAGATAAGTTTTCCGGAATAACCCTTTACCGGTGTTTGCAAAATATTTTTGTGGGTTTGGTGGGTTTTAGATTTGAAAATTTTAGCTCAAACTTGCTGTTTTGTGTCACCCACTTGCTAACCTTGTATTAGGAAAGCAACACGTCCAGTTTACTTATTCCGTATATTACCTTTCGGTAAACTACCGTCCGGTTGTAAAGGAAAGCGTTGAACAAGCAACTGTTAAGGCAATGTCCCGTGACATGCTTTTGATTATGGTCTATAACGTGTCGGACGCAATTACTATCCTTGGTAGGAGCAGTAGTAAAGCTCACCCTTATAATTTTTCGGTCTGGCACAAGGTCCTGTCTTTGACCATGCTATGCAACCACCGTTCTTACGGTTGACACCTGATTTAGTTCAGGTGACCTAGTGAATTCCAGGTGAATTCCTAGGATTTTACGTTCAATGGTAATGAACGCATTGAAAATGGGTTTTCAGAAAACAAATCGGTTTGTAATTTTGATCAAAATATTTTCTCGTTCAAGCTCGAGTTTAGATATCATTGAATTCCATGAGTTTGAATTCTCAATCTTTAAGGTCAATCTCTAGGATTGAGTAATATCAGTCTTAAAAGCTGATTTTTAATCTTTAAGGAGATTATCCTTTCTGGGGATCTGATTCATTAGTCTTATCCAGCTAATTTGCATGGTGCCCCCCATTGTACGAGATAAATCCTTCTCATGGTTAGGATAAATCTGACCACTTGGCGACCCTGTTTAATGCTGAGGTCCGTGGATTTCCTGCTAATTTTAGTGATGACTTTTCTAGATTTTTCGTCAACCTACAGCTGGTCTGGACGACAACTTCATGACCTAAATCAAGAAGCGCGTGTCTTTTTCGGAAGACTTTACTTCCTTTTAATGATGGAATTGATTCATCATGTAGATCCATCTCTTCTTTTCTTTCATCGGGTAAAACAGTTTAGTTTAGTCCAAAGCAAAAGTATTTTTAGTTATTTGTTACAGATATATGTGACATATGTTTAAGATAACTTGGTAAATTTTCCCACACTTGGCTTTTATTTTCCTTTTTATCGTCCTCTATTCCATTTTAAATGAATTTTGACATTTTAGTTTGTTTCTCAATTTATGTCCTTTCCGAGGTAACAATAATTTCGGTGTTAAAACCTAGTTTTATCGTTCATAAATATGTATAAACATGATTTTGAATTCATTTAATTGAAAATTTTGAAAAATTTTACTAGAATTGGGTAGTCAGTATATAAGACTAGGGCTGTTCTTTTTTATCAGAGAGCACTAGATTCTAATACAACTACTGCTTTACTAGTATTTTTAATGGTAACCAAGTGTTTAATATAAAAATTTTAAAATCCGAAAGAATTTAACCCCTTCCCACACTTAAGATCTTGCAATGCCCTCATTTGCAAGAAATCAGTAACAATTTAAATTATTGAGGGTGATTAGTGTGAAAATGATTAAATTTTACCAAAGTTCCCAAATATATTGGCGTTTGATTGTTGAATGATAAATGGTGCACGTCATTTGTTCATTCCGTCTTGTTGTTATTTCACATACATTTTGCATCATTGTCGTCAAAATTACTTGCTTTTGCTGAACTTAATGCCAGTCTTTGAAAACGCGTTGTTTTACCCTGTTTTGTGCATAAAAGAGAATACATACAATACAAATATAATCATACATGCAATTTGAAATGGAACTTTGGCATCCCACTTTCAAATTATAAGAAAAATATTAGTACACAATAATAATAGAAATATCAAACATTACATAAACGTAATAAAATGTTAAGTGTTTAAAATAATAAAAATAAAAATTACCAACTTATCTCTACTGATCAGGAGGTGGGTTAGGAGGAAAATTAGGATATGGATCCCAATTCATGTTCGCGTCCGGGTTCCATGGCTGATTATAGGTGAACTGGTATGCTGCGTCATAATCATATGAATCATAGGGTGGTCTCATTTCTGGCTGATGTGCGGGATAGTATGCGGGTCGGGTCGGATAATACATCTCGCCAGGCTGCAACTGGCTTATAATTTGGCGCTGATGATAATCCCATCGGCCATGCTCTCTGTAGCGACCCGGCAAAATCGTCATTGACGGCGCCGTCTACTTAGGTCCCGTTACGTGGTCATAAGTCTTTAAAAACAACGTTTGACCAAAAGATATGTCGCATTCATTTCAATGTAAAGGTTGTTCAAGTTTACAAGAATAGTTCCACCACAAGTTACGATACATAGTTTTAAGTACAATTGAAACTTATGCGACACAATTTAAAAGTAACCAAAAGACGCTCCATGTATGCATATATACTCGACATCCAATGCAAGTATCAAAATAATGAGCGGAAGCATGTATCATGTATCGTTCAAGGACCTGAGAAAAACATAGAAATCTGTCAACGAAAACGTTGGTGAAATCATAGGTTTAAGTAAGTAAGTACAAGTGAACCACAAGATTTGCATAAATGAAGTAATAGTAATACATTCCAAAAGTTTGTTTCACGAGCACCCAATTATCAATACTTAACATTTCCTTCCATTGAACCCCATCACTTAGTGCTAGAACATACACTGTTTCTCAAAAATATATTTCATTCGTAAACGGTAGCGAACCGTTTGAATGAGGGTTTGTCAAACCCATATGGATCCATACAACATAAGTTCTCGCTTACACCCGGCAAGTGTAACTAATGATAATCGAATTGAGGATTTTGTTCTAAACTCGTATGTAGAATGTTTGTTTTCCTGTACTTGTGTTCACTTAGTAAAAGAAATGTTTATGTTTTCTCATCCCAAATGTAAGTTCAAAAAGAGTAAAAGTGGGACTATGATCTCACCTTGTATGCACGAACCAAAAAGTACTTCGACAAGTAAACGTGCAGTAACAATGCTAGTCTTGACCTAAACAAATAGGTTGTATCAATAACGAAAGTCACGAGGGGTCAAAGTTGTTCAATTAGTCCTATGGCTCAATACGACTCGATTACGAAGCATGTGAAGCAAATAGTCAAGTTTCATGCAAGGTACACGTATAGAAACAAGTTAGAAAGATTACATAAGTAATTGGTCAAGTTTGATTAAAAGTCAAACTTGGTCGGGTCAAAGTCAACGAAAAAGTCAACACGTTCGGGTCGGGCCTCGAACGAATTTTCTGAAGTTTTTAATCATATATAAGCATGTTGGAACAAGTCTCATGTGAAACGGAGGTCTAGAACGTCCCAAACATTTTTCGTTAAATGACAACCAAAACAGCCCACTTTAGGCTTATGGGACGGCGTCCCAAAAGGTCTAGACGGCGTCCCACTTTGAAGGGCAAGACGGCGTCTTGGACCCCTAGACGGCGTCTAGGTTTGAAAGTCAGGACGTCGTCCTGGGTATTGGGATGGCGTCTTGGCTTGTTTCCAGACCCTGGTTGCTGAAACTCCTAAGTGCACGAGTCCAAACATAAACCAACACAAATTACAACCCGCAAACATTCAAGACATGTATTTTATATCACCGGAAAGGTATTTTGACGAGGAACACAACTATGCACTTATCATCAATCAAACTTTCGCATACAACAACCAAAAACCGCAATTAATGTCCCTCATTCAATGCATACAAGTCATAAATGTAATTTAATGATTCGGCATCCAAATTACATGAACGATATGCCGTTTCGAAGGTAATCAAGCATACAACACAACCTAACACTTACAATTAACATTACATGTCATTCAAGTCATCAAAAGTCCATTTTAAGTTCATGAAACCTTAACCTAAATTCACCAAATTTCATAATCAAGTTTAGGAGGTTTCATTAATCAAACTATACATCATAATGAAGCTAGTAACACTAGAAACACAATTAAAACATGAACTCTTAGCATCAAACAACATATGAACACTCAAATTTCAAGATTAAGCATGTCATCTTTCAATATGAACTAGTTACATCAAAATATCAAAAACGAGCATACAAATCACATAAACAAACTAGACTCGAGCCATAGACACTAATTAACAACCTTATAACTTAAAAATCTCAAGAACACAAGAATTAGTGATTTTAGAAAGTTACCCAAAATTGATGAAATCGGTATGGAAACGAAGAGGAGATCACGAGGAGTTCAAATATGCAATTTGTTTTGATCGAATCCTTCTTGAACGAATTTGGATGATGATTGAAGGTGTGAGGGTTTTGAGAGAAAAAGGTGAAGTATTATTTGGGAGGTGATAAAATGAATGGAGAGGAAAGAGTTGACTAGTTGACCTAGTCATCTCTTTCTCCATTTGGCAACTTTAGTCCCTCAACTTAGGAAACGGGTACGGGAATTGCCTAGACGAGATAATTCAAACGCGTATTAACGAGATGTGTTATAAACATATAACGGAACTTAAATAGTTAAACGGAAAAGTAAATGGAAAAAGGCGGGATGTTACATTACCTACTCCTTAAAAGAAATTTCGTCCCGAAATTTAAGTAGGCGTAGTAGTCGTTGCTTCTTCCTCGAGATCTTGCGTTTCCGAATTCACGAATAGATGAGGATACTTCCTTTGCATTTGATCTTGTCTTTCCCAAGTAAACTCGGGTCCTCTTTTGGCATTCCAACGAACCTTGACAATCGGGATTCGGCTTTGTTTCAATGTCTTGACGGAGGTGTCCACAATTTCAACCGGTTCCTCCACAAAATGAAGTTTGTCATCAATAGTAAGTTCTTCGAGAGGGATGACGATATCGGGTTCGGCAAGACACTTTTTCAAGTTAGATACATGGAAGGTAGGATGAACGGAGTTCAATTGGGGCGGAAGATCTAAACGATAAGCAACGGTTCCAATACGCTCCAAGATTTCGAAAGGACCAATATACCGCGGATTTAGCTTCCCGCGTTTCCCAAAACGGATTACACCCTTCCAAGGTGCGACTTTTAACATTACTCGGTCACCGACTTGAAATTCGAGATCGTTGCGTCGTTTGTCGGTATAGCTCTTTTGACGACTTCGGGCCGTCCTAATCCTATCTCGGATTTGAACGATTTTCTCGGTGGTTTCGTGAATGAGTTCGGGCCCGGTGATTTGCACGTCGCCTACCTCGGCCCAACAAAGAGGTGAACGACATTTGCGGCCATATAGCACTTCGAAAGGTGCGGCTTTAATACTCGCGTGATAACTATTGTTATAAGAGAACTCGGCGAGAGGTAAGTGCTTGTCCCAAGCTTTGCCAAAATCAACCACGCAAGCTCGTAACATGTCCTCTAAGGTTTGAATTGTACGTTCGCTTTGGCCATCGGTTTGAGGATGATATGCGGTGCTCATGTCTAAACGCGTTCCCAACGCTTCTTGTAAAGTACGCCAAAATCTAGAAACGAAACGGCCATCTCGGTCGGAGATAATCGATAAAGGTACACCGTGTCGGGCTACGATCTCCTTAATGTAAAGTTGTGCAAGTTTCTCCATTTTGTCCGTTTCTTTCATGGCAAGGAAGTGTGCGGATTTGGTGAGACGGTCAACAATAACCCAAATGGTATCATAACCGCCCGTCGTTTTCGGTAGCTTGGTGATAAAATCCATCGTTATCCTTTCCCACTTCCATTGCGGGATCTCGGGTTGTTGAAGTAGTCCGGACGGTCTTTGGTGTTCGGCTTTGACCTTGGAACATGTCAAACACTTGGAAACATAAGTAGCTACGTCCCTTTTGATGTTCGGCCACCAATATAGTTGTTTAAGGTCGTGGTACATCTTATTGGCACCGGGGTGAATCGAGTATCGTGACTTATGGGCTTCATCTAAAATAAGGCTTCGTAGATCCCCATAACTAGGCACCCAAATTCTTCCGGCGAAATATCGGAGTCCGGTTTCTTTAACTTCGAATCGAGAGGTGAGGACGTTCAAGTGTTCGAGAGAGATGTTTTCATCCTTGAGAGCCTCATCTTGGGCTACCCGAATTTGGCTATTAAGGTTTGTGTGGATGGTGATGTTTAAGGCTCGGACACGAAGAGGCACCGCTCTTTCTTTTCGACTTAAGGCATCGGCTACTACATTTGCCTTCCCGGGATGGTAACGAAGCTCGCAATCGTAATCGTTTAAGGTTTCAATCCACCTTCGTTGTCTCATGTTTAGTTGCTTTTGATCGAAAATGTGTTGGAGACTTTTGTGATCGGTGAAGATAGTACTCTTGGTTCCATAAAGATAGTGTCTCCACATTTTAAGTGCAAAGACAACGGCTCCGAGTTCGAGATCATGCGTCGTGTAGTTTCGTTCATGAATTTTGAGTTGTCGAGAAGCATAAGCAATGACTTTCGTTCGTTGCATCAATACACACCCAAAACCATGTTTTGAGGCATCGCAATATACAACAAAGTCATCATTGCCTTCGGGAAGTGACAAGATAGGAGCGGTGGTTAGCTTCGTTTTCAAGATTTGAAACGCGGATTCTTGCTCGGTCGCCCAAATGAATTTCTTTCCCTTGTGAGTTAATGCGGTTAGAGGACGTGCAACCAAAGAGAAATTTTCGATGAATCTACGATAGTACCCGGCGAGACCCAAAAATTGACGAATGTGAGTAGGAGTAGTAGGAGTCTCCCATTTGCTAATGGCTTCGATTTTCGTTGGATCGACTTTAATACCTTGGTCACTTACAACATGACCAAGAAATTGAACTTCCTTTAACCAAAATTCACACTTGGAGAATTTGGCATAGAGTTGTTCTTGTCTTAAAAGTTCAAGCACAAGTCGGAGATGTTGTTCGTGCTCTTCTTCATTTTTAGAATAGATCAATATGTCATCGATGAACACAATAACGAATTTATCGAGATACGGTTTGCACACGCGGTTCATAAGATCCATGAACACCGCCGGTGCGTTAGTGAGACCAAATGGCATGACAAGGAATTCATAACTACCGTAACGAGTCCGGAAAGCGGTTTTGGAGACATCTTCCCCCTTAACCCTTAATTGATGATAACCCGAGCGGAGATCGATTTTTGAATATACACAAGACCCTTGTAGTTGATCAAAGAGGTCATCGATGCGAGGAAGAGGATATCGGTTCTTAACCGTCAATTTATTTAGTTCACGATAATCAATGCACATTCGTAGGGATCCGTCTTTCTTTTTAACAAACAAAATCGGAGCGCCCCAAGGTGAATGGCTAGGTTGGATAAAACCACGATCAAGTAGTTCTTGGATTTGACTTTGCAATTCTTGCATTTCGGATGGAGCGAGTCTATATGGTGCACGTGCTACGGGTGCGGCTCCCGGAATAAGATCGATTTGAAATTCAACCGGTCGATGAGGCGGAAGACCCGGCAATTCATCGGGAAATACATCGGAATAGTCACTAACAATTGGCACATCATCGATATGCTTATCATCGGACTCGACTTTCTTAACGTGGGCAAGGATCGCAAAACAACCCTTACGGAGCAGTTTTCTAACTTTAAGACACGAAACGAGGTTGAGTCTGGTGCAACTCTTATCGCCATAAACAATCAAAGGTTCACCATTCTCGATAGGAATTCGGATTGCGTTAAGATCACAAAGAATGTGGGATTTCGTTTTGACTAACCAATTCATACCGATTATTACATCAAAGCTTCCTAGTTCCATGGGTATCAAGTCAATTTCAAATTCCTTACCCAAAATGTTTAACGTACACCCCCGGTAATATGTGTCGGCACTTAATAGTTTCCCGTTAGCCACTTCAATGGTATAAGTGGTATCTAATGAAAGAGGTGGAGTGCTAAAAGAATGAGTCAAAGTCTTGGATACAAAGCATTTATCGGCACCCGAATCGAATAAACAGGAGACATAAGAATTGTTGAGAAGAAACGTACCCGTGACTAGTTCAGTGTCATCCCGGGCTTCCTCGGTGTTGATGTTGAAAGCTCGGCCGCGCGTATTGGGGTTATCTTTCTTCTTTGGGCATGCATTTCTATAATGACCCGTTTGGCCACATTCGTAACAAGTGCCCGTCTTTGGTGCATTGGGCCACTTTCGAGCGACGGGAGTGGCACTTTTACAATCGTTGGCCTTATGACCAATTCCTTGGCACCGATGGCAAATTAGCTTACTACATTCGCCAAAGTGATGTTTGTTGCATTTGTTGCAAAAAGGTAGATTCCCGGCATAACCCTTCTTGCCGTCGGAAGTGAAAGATTTCTTGGCAAAGTTGTTGTTGCTTGATTGGGAGGGTTCCCACTTTCTTTTGTTGCCGCCCGATTTATCCTCGGCCTTAGGTGCCGGAACTACGATTTCGTCAACCATTTCAATTAGTTGGCGAGCCATGTTCATAGCGGCTTGATGAGTAGTGGGTTTGGATGACATCACCCCTTGTTTGATGCTTTTTGGAAGACCGAGCATGTAGAGCTCAATCCTTTGAGATTCGGGGTTAACGAGATTAGGACACATCAAGGATAGTTCGGCGAAGCGTTGATTATAAGCTTTAAGATCGTTTCCGACCGCTTTCAAAGCTCTTAGTTCTTCCTCAAGCTTTCGGGTTTCTTCGCGCGGAAAATATTCAACAATCATCTTTTCCTTTAGATCGGCCCAAGAGAGGGCATGAGCTTCATCGGTACCCACCGATTGAACATAGGTGTTCCACCATGTTAGAGCAATTCCGGAGAAAGTGTGAGTGGAGTATTTGACCTTGTCTTGGTCCCGACAACCGCTTATGCTAAAGATGGCTTCCGTTTGCTCAAACCATCGGGTGAGCACGACCGGTCCCCCGGTTCCATCAAAAGTGTGAGGTTTGCACCCCATGAAAGCTTTATAGGAGCATCCCTCGTTTGAATTTCCGGCTCCATTGTTGTTGTTGTTGTGGTTGTTGTGGTTGTTATTATTATTGTTGTTGGATGAGTGACCGGCCATGGCCGCATCTACGGCGGTAGCTATCATCCGTTCGAGAGCTTGTTCGGGAGTTTCATTGCGGCGTACACGACGAGGAGCCATTGTTCCTTCAAGACACAAGAATATCATTGATTAGTATTTTCAATAATACTAACCGTGATATAAAATAAAGATAAAGAGAAGTTTTTCCTCGACTCGCCTTAAATTCTTTATGTCATAATGTCGGAACGTTCATATGAGTCACCGTAATATAATCCCGGAAATTATATTACCCTGATTCATATGTGCATTCGACATCATTTCATATAGTCAAGGTGGCGTGTCAATCAAATTAAACAACGTGAGATTAAGATGAACTAAGAGTAGATATGAGTAGAAGCGTTCGAGTATAAATGCACAAGTAGTCAAGTAATTCCTACTTCAAGTCTATATGCCGGTTGTAGTCTAGACTCACCAATGTACCCTATGACTCGGGGTCGACACCAATGAACTCTAAATCCCTACAACCAATGCTCTGATACCATCTGTAGCGACCCGGCAAAATCGTCATTGACGGCGCCGTCTACTTAGGTCCCGTTACGTGGTCATAAGTCTTTAAAAACAACGTTTGACCAAAAGATATGTCGCATTCATTTCAATGTAAAGGTTGTTCAAGTTTACAAGAATAGTTCCACCACAAGTTACGATACATAGTTTTAAGTACAATTGAAACTTATGCGACACAATTTAAAAGTAACCAAAAGACGCTCCATGTATGCATATATACTCGACATCCAATGCAAGTATCAAAATAATGAGCGGAAGCATGTATCATGTATCGTTCAAGGACCTGAGAAAAACATAGAAATCTGTCAACGAAAACGTTGGTGAAATCATAGGTTTAAGTAAGTAAGTACAAGTGAACCACAAGATTTGCATAAATGAAGTAATAGTAATACATTCCAAAAGTTTGTTTCACGAGCACCCAATTATCAATACTTAACATTTCCTTCCATTGAACCCCATCACTTAGTGCTAGAACATACACTGTTTCTCGAAAATATATTTCATTCGTAAACGGTAGCGAACCGTTTGAATGAGGGTTTGTCAAACCCATATGGATCCATACAACATAAGTTCTCGCTTACACCCGGCAAGTGTAACTAATGATAATCGAATTGAGGATTTTGTTCTAAACTCGTATGTAGAATGTTTTTTTTCCTGTACTTGTGTTCACTTAGTAAAAGAAATGTTTATGTTTTCTCATCCCAAATGTAAGTTCAAAAAGAGTAAAAGTGGGACTATGATCTCACCTTGTATGCACGAACCAAAAAGTACTTCGACAAGTAAACGTGCAGTAACAATGCTAGTCTTGACCTAAACAAATAGGTTGTATCAATAACGAAAGTCACGAGGGGTCAAAGTTGTTCAATTAGTCCTATGGCTCAATACGACTCGATTACGAAGCATGTGAAGCAAATAGTCAAGTTTCATGCAAGGTACACGTATAGAAACAAGTTAGAAAGATTACATAAGTAATTGGTCAAGTTTGATTAAAAGTCAAACTTGGTCGGGTCAAAGTCAACGAAAAAGTCAACACGTTCGGGTCGGGCCTCGAACGAATTTTCTGAAGTTTTTAATCATATATAAGCATGTTGGAACAAGTCTCATGTGAAACGGAGGTCTAGAACGTCCCAAACATTTTTCGTTAAATGACAACCAAAACAGCCCACTTTAGGCTTATGGGACGGCGTCCCAAAAGGTCTAGACGGCGTCCCACTTTGAAGGGCAAGACGGCGTCTTGGACCCCTAGACGGCGTCTAGGTTTGAAAGTCAGGACGTCGTCCTGGGTATTGGGACGGCGTCTTGGCTTGTTTCCAGACCCTGGTTGCTGAAACTCCTAAGTGCACGAGTCCAAACATAAACCAACACAAATTACAACCCGCAAACATTCAAGACATGTATTTTATATCACCGGAAAGGTATTTTGACGAGGAACACAACTATGCACTTATCATCAATCAAACTTTCGCATACAACAACCAAAAACTGCAATTAATGTCCCTCATTCAATGCATACAAGTCATAAATGTAATTTAATGATTCGGCATCCAAATTACATGAACGATATGCCGTTTCGAAGGTAATCAAGCATACAACACAACCTAACACTTACAATTAACATTACATGTCATTCAAGTCATCAAAAGTCCATTTTAAGTTCATGAAACCTTAACCTAAATTCACCAAATTTCATAATCAAGTTTAGGAGGTTTCATTAATCAAACTATACATCATAATGAAGCTAGTAACACTAGAAACACAATTAAAACATGAACTCTTAGCATCAAACAACATATGAACACTCAAATTTCAAGATTAAGCATGTCATCTTTCAATATGAACTAGTTACATCAAAATATCAAAAACGAGCATACAAATCACATAAACAAACTAGACTCGAGCCATAGACACTAATTAACAACCTTATAACTTAAAAATCTCAAGAACACAAGAATTAGTGATTTTAGAAAGTTACCCAAAATTGATGAAATCGGTATGGAAACGAAGAGGAGATCACGAGGAGTTCAAATATGCAATTTGTTTTGATCGAATCCTTCTTGAACGAATTTGGATGATGATTGAAGGTGTGAGGGTTTTGAGAGAAAAAGGTGAAGTATTATTTGGGAGGTGATAAAATGAATGGAGAGGAAAGAGTTGACTAGTTGACCTAGTCATCTCTTTCTCCATTTGGCAACTTTAGTCCCTCAACTTAGGAAACGGGTACGGGAATTGCCTAGACGAGATAATTCAAACGCGTATTAACGAGATGTGTTATAAATATATAACGGAACTTAAATAGTTAAACGGAAAAGTAAATGGAAAAAGGCGGGATGTTACACTCTCGTTGCCGGGAATGCTCGTAGTCATTCCGACGTTGCCATGCCTCGTACTGCATATGCCTATCATAGTTCGTCATGTATTCATCCTCCATACGAACGCCTAAATCAAGAGCAGTCTCCCGAACAACTCCTATAATGTTGTTCGCCTCTTCCATTTCATCATCCGAACCTCTTTCTACCTGTCGCTGAGGTCCCTCGTATCGATATACCCGACCACGTCTCATCAATAATACCCTTGCACCGTGATAAAGGTTTGAACTTATAGTTTCACCTCCGTCCTCTATTTCGTTCATTGGACCCCCTTGGTGCTTATCTACACCTAAATACTCTCCAATGAGAGTAATGAAAATACCACCACCTATAATACTCCCCGATTTCATCCCCGAAACTACATTAGCGAGATAATAACCAACACAATAGGGAATGTTAACGAAACTCCTCGGGTCTCTAATACACTTGAGGTAGAACAAATCGTTTACGGTCAATTTCTCCTTATTTCTTCCCCTTTGTGTAATTGTGTTTGCTAAGAATCTATGAATCACCCGGAGTTCAGCTCTGTCTATATCTAAGTATGTATGATTTCCACTGGTGTGAAATTCATTAAAGTGGGACATACGCCTCCAGATGGCGTTAATATCAAATTCCCTATCTACCCTTTCTCCTTGGGCAATCAGGCTATTACAGTCGGGGCTCAAAAGTTCAGCAGGGGTGTAAATCTGTAAGGCCCTGGCTAAATCTATCATGGACATTCTGTACATGCGTCCACCTAACAGAAATCTAATAAAGCTTCTATCATCTATCCTCCTAACATCACTGTTTAACTTAATAGTACTAAGTAATTCTATACACCATTCCCTATATATGGTTCTACGAATGGAAAATAGGCGCATCCAATCGTTAAACTGAGAATTACCATACCTTTGCACCAATAATTCCCGAATCGGTTCGGCAAGGTTAACTGTTTCCAAAGGTACCCAGTCAATTGCCCTTGGCATTTCAACAACCTTAAAGTAGAGAATGTGCATATTCTTTTGATAATCTGGATACTCTATCCAACATCGATCAAATCTCAGATTTGGGTGTAACTGATCTTCATTAATGTCTAAGCTCAGAATCCTTTGATGTGGAGCGAATTGACGAAACTGATTCATGAATAATTGATCTTGATCGTGATATGGAATATGTTGCTCCTCCTGTTCTTCTTCTTCTTGTTGCATATGTTGTTCTTGTTCATGAAACATTTCCGGTTCGGGCTCTGGTTGCCTGGACGATGATGCTCCTGAACCTCCAGTATCGGCTCTCTGTAAAACACATTAAACACAAAAATTGTGCATCCAAATATGCATTAGTGTTAGCAAAATAATAACTTGAAACAATTATGATGACATGTTCAATTCATAACACATTTTATACACATTTTCTTAACAATAACAATTCTACACTTTTACATACGAAAATGTGTACAATGTTTTATCACATTTAAACTCTTAAACATGTCAGCAATAATTATTATAACAATTAAACACTTGTTACATTGCATTCAAATCAAACTAGTGCTCATTTTCATATTTTTGTCAAGTCTACACTTTGTCAAATAAGCATATACGAAAAATGTACATCAAGTTCATAAGCATTTATCTCAAATAACATGCCAAAATAATCACTACTAGCAATGAAACAAGTTTCAAATGGCCTTTATATCAAATTATCCAAGTTCATGAATTTTTAGACTTAAAAAGTCCACTTTAATTCTCAAAAACATGTTTAGGCTCAAAGTTTGGATCAATTAACTACCTAAACATGTTACACTACTTAATTTAGCAACAATTCATGACAAAAATCGGCCATAACCTGTTTATATCAAAAAGCCCCAAATTGCTCAAGAACACAAACCCTAGATTCTTAAAATTTTGAAGTTTTTTGCTTCAATTCATGTTAAATAGCTTCTATCTAGGATATACATGCATAATATAACAACAATTTAGCTCTAATTACACCTAAATTTAACAAAATCAAAATATAAATTTTCTAGCTCAAGAACACAAAAATTCGAATTTAAAGAGATTAGGGGTGAAATCTTTACCTTTCTCCTGAAGGGGTTGAGACTACTGAATCTAGGCATGATTATTGTGAAATTTTTGCAAGAAATTTGGTGAAAATTGGTGAAAAATTGAGAGAGTTTGGGAGGTTTTCGTGTTTGTGTATGTGTGTTTGTGAAAGAAGCAGATTCGCTGGATAAATTGATCCTGTCCAGTTTTTCTGGTCCATGCGAGTCGCATGGTTTTACTCTTACCCCGATGCGAGTCGCATGGGGTGTAATTCTGGTATTTTTTTTTTTTTTTTTATAAAAACCTTATACTTTTAAAACATAAAATTTAATAAAATTTTAAAAATTTTGTTTCTTTTTAAGACGAGGTCGTTTCGGGACGATGCCCTAGTCCGTCCCTCGACAAAATTTTAAAATTTGTCTTTTTGTAGCGATTGTTTTAAAAGCTAAGATTTTTGGGTTTTTTAATGTTTTTGGCATACTTTAAATCAATAAGATTAAAAATAATGATAATAAAAGTTCTCGTCCCTCCTTCGGGTAAAGCAATTTCGGTTCAAAGACCTAGTCTTCAACTTACGACGAATTTTAAAAATCATATTTTTAACTTAATGAGATATAGTAAATTTTTGTTTTTAAATTCACACAATTATAAAATTCAAAATTAAAAATTCACACCAAACTTAAAATTTGAAATGCATAAAATTAAAATTTCATATTTTAAAAATTAAAAATTCACACCAAACTTAATTTTAAAATTTATAAATTCATATTAAACTTATATTAATTTTTCAAATATTTACAATTTTAAATATATTGTTTTTACAAAGTTTACAATATTAATTTAAGATTTAAAAACATTGTAAAAATAAAATTAAAAATCTTTTTGTCTTTTTATCCCACTTTAATCAATCAAATATTATCAAAAATATGCGCCCCTCTTTTCGGTAAAGTAATTTCGGTTCCAAGACCTAATTTAACTCATGACGAATTTTTGAAATATTTTGGGTTGATTGATTAAAGATATTTATACCTTAAGAATAAACGTTAAATTTCGCAGTGATGTAATAAATTTTTGAATGATATCAATAATTTCGGTCGCCAAACCTAATTTTATTCAATACCAATTTAATACTTTTTAGCGAACAAATTAGCGTTTATTATCAAAAGGTTAAAAATAAAAATAAAAATAAAAACTGTACAGACATACCTGTGAAATAGATTTCTTAGTTATATGATCTATTATATTCATAAGATAGTCGGTTTAATTGGTTTTCCATGGCTGCATAGGCGTAACCTCGAGCATTCATTGTCTTTTCTTCTAAACATATGAACGGTCCGTCTCTGCATAAAGTAACAAATTCGGTATTTGAATAGGTTTGATTATTTGAACATTTACCTCCATGTGACCATTTTCCGCATTTGTGACATCGTTCTAGGTGTCGTGCTCTTCTTTTCGCTGCGGATTTTGATTTTCCTTTACCAAATTGTAACTTATTATCTTCGCATCTGGATTCTTTTCTAACTCCGTCCATTCTTTCTCTGATTACTGATACTATTTCGCTCGGTAGTATGTCATTATTACGTTTAGTGATCAAAGCGTGTAGCATTAGACCATGGTTTAGTTCACAGGCAGTCTTCATTTTGTAAAAACCTAAAAAAATAAAAATTCAGAATGGGGGGAGAAGACTAGTTCTTTAGGGTCTGCTAGGGAAAGACCATACGTGTTCCATTTTCGAGAACTACACGAAAACAGACAATCTAACTCTAACAGAAATACATATTATCCTTTAAAGACTTGATTCTCCCCACACTTAGTTAGCTGTGGTGTCGAAATTGTGATTAACTTCGTTGTCGACTTCCATCGGACCATGTATGTAATGTTTAACTCTGTGACCATTAACTTTAAATTCTATCCCATTTGAATTTATCAATTCTATCGTTCCGTATGGGAAAACTCTTTTGACTATGAATGGTCCAGACCATCTTGATTTCAATTTTCCAGGAAATAGCTTGAATCGTGAATTGAAAAGAAGAACTCTGTCTCCTTCTTTAAATTCTTTTGAACTTCTGATTCTTTTATCATGCCATTTCTTCGTTCTTTCTTTATAGATTAACGAATTTTCGTATGCTTCATGTCTTAATTCTTCTAATTCGTTTAGTTGACTTAATCGTAGACGTCCAGCTTCATGTAAATCAAGATTACATGTCTTCAAAGCCCAAAATGCTTTGTGTTCAATTTCTACTGGAAGATGACATGCTTTTCCATAAACAAGTCTAAAAGGTGTGGTTCCAATTGGAGTTTTGTAGGCTGTTCTAAAAGCCCAGAGTGCATCCTCCAATTTAATGGACCATTCCTTCGGATTTGATCCTACGGTTTTCTCTAGAATACGTTTTAAAGCTCGGTTGGTATTTTCAACTTGTCCACTTGTTTGTGGATGATATGCGGTGGAGATTTTATGAGTTACTCCATATCTTTTAAGAACTTTCTCAAGTTGATTATTACAGAAATGAGTACCCCGATCACTTATTAAAGCTTTCGGTGTTCCAAACCTTGCAAAAAGACGTTTTAAAAAGTTGACTACAACTCGTGCATCGTTAGTTGGGAGAGCTTGTGCTTCCGCCCATTTAGATACATAATCAATGGCTACGAGTATATATAGATTATTATTAGATTTTGGAAATGGACCCATAAAGTCAATACCCCAAATGTCAAATACTTCACATACTTGGATGACATTTTGTGGCATTTCATCACGTTGACTTATTTTTCCGGCCCTTTGACATGCATCACAGGATTTGCAAAGAAGGTGTGCGTCTTTGTAAATTGTAGGCCAATAGAATCCAGCTTCATAAACTTTTCTTGCTGTTAGTTGAGGCCCATAATGCCCTCCTGTTGGTCCTGTGTGACAATGGTTTAAAATTTTACTAGCTTCATCTCCAAATACACATCGGCGTATTATTCCATCGGGACAACTTTTAAACAGATGTGGATCTTCCCAGAAATAGTGTTTTATATCACTGAAGAATTTCTTTCGTCTTTGGTACGATAATCCTTTTTCAAGGAATCCACAAACTAAGTAGTTTGCATAGTCTGCAAACCATGGGATTTCTTTATAATCTATCTTCAATAGATATTCATCAGGAAAGTTGTCTTGTATGGCCGATTCATTCAGAACTTCTAATTCGGGATTTTCAAGACGAGAAAGATGATCAGCGGCGAGATTTTCTGCTCCTTTTTTATCTCGGATTTCAATATCAAACTCTTGTAAGAGTAAGATCCAACGGATTAATCTTGGTTTAGCATCTTGTTTTGAAAATAGGTATCTAAGAGCAGAATGGTCGGTATAGACCACCGTTTTTGCTAGAACGAGATATGATCGAAATTTGTCAAAAGCAAAGACAATAGCAAGGAGTTCTTTTTCAGTAGTTGTATAGTTCGTTTGTGCTCCTTGTAATGTCTTACTAGCATAATATATAGGTTGAAATCGTTTTTCAATCCTTTGTCCTAAAACGGCTCCCATTGCAAAATCACTTGCATCGCACATTAGTTCAAATGGTAGATTCCAATTTGGTGTTATCATGATTGGCGCATTAGTGAGTTTTTCTTTAAGAATATTAAAAGATTTGATACACTCATCTGAAAAGATGAATGGCGCATCCTTTTCTAGGAGTTTATTCATAGGAGTGGCAATTTTAGAAAAATCTTTTATGAAACGTCGGTAAAAACCGGCATGCCCTAGAAAACTCCTAACTCCTCTAACATTTGTGGGATGTGGAAGTTTAGCAATTACATCTACTTTAGCTCTATCCACTTCAATTCCTTCTTTTGAAATTTTATGTCCAAGAACGATGCCTTCTTTAACCATGAAATGGCATTTCTCCCAATTAAGTACTAGATTTGATTTTTCGCATCTAATTAGCATTCGTTCCAGATTAACTAGACATGATTTAAATGTATCACCGAAGACTGAAAAGTCATCCATGAATACTTCCATGCATTCTTCTATCATGTCGTGAAAAATCGCCATCATACACCTTTGAAAGGTTGCAGGGGCGTTACAAAGTCCAAATGGCATGCGTTTGTAAGTAAAAGTACCATAAGGGCACGTGAATGTGGTTTTCTCTTGATCTTCGGGTGCTATTGGAATTTGAAAATATCCGGAAAATCCATCTAGAAAACAATAGTAACTATTTCCGGCTAATCTTTCCAACATTTGATCTATGAAAGGTAAGGGAAAGTGATCTTTTCTGGTGGCGTCATTTAATTTTCTATAATCAATACATACACACCATCCTGTTACAGTCCTAGTAGGAATAAGCTCATTTTTCTCATTTGTAATGACAGTCATGCCACCCTTCTTAGGCACGCATTGAACTGGGCTTACCCATGGACTATCAGAAATTGGATAAATTAAACCTGCATCTAGCAGTTTAATAATTTCTTTCTTAACTACATCTTGCATATTAGGATTTAGTCTTCGTTGGCGTTGCACATACGTTTTATGACCTTCTTCCATAAGGATTTTATGTGTGCAATACGAAGGACTTATTCCTTTAATATCATGAATCTTCCATGCAATGGCTGGTTTATGAGCTTTCAACACAGAAATGAGTTGTGATTTCTCATTTTCAGTAAGAGAAGACGATATTATTACAGGTAATTCAGATTCACCATGTAAATAAGCGTATTCCAAATGGTTTGGAAGTGGCTTTAACTCTAATTTCGGAGGTTCTTCTATCGATGATTTATATCGATATCTGTCTTCTTCTTTTAGCATTTGAATTTCTTCTGTTGTTGGTTCATATCCATTAGCTATAAGTGTAGCTAACATTTCAGCTTCATCAATTGGTTCATTACCTTCTCCTAAAGAACATTCTCCTGTTCCTTGTAATTCTGGAAATTCTTCTAATAATTCTGCATGTGCATCTATAGTTTGAATATAATAACATGTATCATCTGCAGATTGTGGTTGTTGCATTGCTTTATCAACTGAAAAGGTAACATTCTCATCCTCTATACTTAGGGTCAGTTTCTTACCGAACACGTCTATCATTGCTTTAGCCGTGTTTAAGAATGGTCTTCCTAATATGAGAGGAACTTGAGAATCTTCTTCCATGTCCAAAACAACAAAATCTACTGGAAATACTAAAGTACCAACTTTAACTAGCATATTCTCCATTATCCCTCTAGGATATTTTATTGATCTATCGGCTAGTTGTATGCTTATTCTGGTTGGTTTCAATTCTCCAAGGTCTAGTTTAGCGTATAGTGAATACGGCATTAGATTTATACTAGCACCTAAGTCTACCAATGCTTCTATTGAACTAAGACTACCCAGAAAACATGGAATTGTGAAACTTCCTGGATCAGATAGTTTTTCTGGTATCTTATTCAACAGCACTGCTGAACAATTAGCATTCATAGTAACAGCTGAGAGTTCTTCCATTTTCTTTCTATTTGAGATTAGATCTTTCAAAAATTTAGCATATCTAGGCATTCCTGAAATCACATCAATGAAAGGAAGATTTACATTTATCTGTTTAAACATATCCAAGAATTTGGATTGCTCGGCTTCAAGTTTTTCTTTCTTCATTTTACTCGGGTAAGGAAGTGGTGGTTGGTATGGTTTAACATAAGGTTTATCCTTAACTGTGTTATCTTCATTAACCTTTTCAACTACCGGTTCTTTTTCCTTATCTTGATCAGGTTGTGGTTCTTGTGGAGTAGGAATAATTTCATCAGAAGTTACAGGTATTTCAGGTGGTTTAAGTGTTGTACCACTTCTTGTGGTAATAGCTTTAGCTGTTTCATTCCGGGGGTTAGCATTTGTATCGCTTGGTAGACTTCCCGGTTTTCTTTCACCTATTAACCTTGCTAGGTTACTCACTTCTTGTTCCAGATTTTGAATAGAAGCTTGTTGATTTCTAAATGCTTGAGCATTTTGTTCATTTGTTTGTTTTTGAGATGTGAAAAACTGTGTTTGAGTTTCAACTAGCTTCGTCATCATATCTTCTAAATTTGGCTTTTTATCATCGGTTTGTTGTGGTGGTTTGTTTTGAAAATTCGGTCTTTGCTGATTGTAAGTATTATTGGATACTTGTTGATTGCTAGGACCTTGTTGGTTATTGTATGGAATATTTCGGTTATAATTCTGGTTTTGATTGTAAATCGGTCTTGGCGGTTGATAATTATTCTGATAATTATTTCCAGGCCTTTGGTTTATGTATGAAATATTCTCTCTTTGTTCCATTGTTAATTCAATACTGAGACAATCTTTTGTCAAATGTGGTCCTCCACACTGCTCACAACTAATTCGTATAGCATGAATATCTTTAGTCATCTTTTCCATTCGTCTCTCGAAAGCATCTATCTTTGCGGAAATGGAATCTAAGTCATGGCTAGAATCGGCTCTAGCTGCTTTAGATGATCTAATGATGTCTTTTTCTTGGTGCCACTCATGTGAGTGGGAAGCAGTGTTATCAATAATTTTGTAAGCATCAGTTTCGGTTTTCTTCATAATCGAACCACCAGCTGCTATATCTATGTCTTTTCTTGTAGTGATGTCGCATCCTCGGTAGAATATTTGTACTACTTGACAGGTATCTAAACCATGTTGCGGACATCCTCTTAACAACTTTCCATATCTAGTCCACGCCTCATATAGAGTTTCATTTGGCTTCTGTGTGAACGTAACAATTTCTGCTTGAAGTCTTACGGCTTTAGATGCAGGAAAGAATTGTTTAAGAAATTTGTCAACTAAAACATCCCATGTATCGATCGCCCCTTCAGGTAACGATTCCAACCAATCTTTGGCTTCTCCCTTTAAAGTCCAGGGAAATAACATGAGATATATCTGTTCATCCTCCACTTCTCGGATTTTAAATAGTGTGCAGATCCTATTAAAGGTACGTAGATGTTCATTTGGATCTTCCTTCGGCGCACCACTAAATTGGCATTGATTAGTCACCATGTGTAGAATTTGTCCTTTGATTTCATAATCTGGCGCATTAATGTCTGGATGAGTAATTGCGTGACCTTGGCCAGTGCGTTTAGCTCTCATTCGGTCTTCCATACTTAAAGGTTCCAGATTCTCCATAATTGAATTTGTTGAATCGGTATCACTAGATGATTCTGTTTTAATGGTTCGTTCCTCAACAATCTCTGTTTGAATGATTGGTGGTTCCGGAGGAAAGTTTAATGGTTCAGGATCTACGAACCGTTCCTGAATATTCTCTGGATTCTCAATTGTGAGGTTGGGTTCAAAAAATGGATTATCGGAAATTTGAACTGAAGTATTTGGTTGACTAGATGACGATTCTAAAGAAAAATCAACGGCGGTTATATTTGTTAAACGATGTCTTGATCGAGTTACAGGTGGTGAACGTACAAAAGGTGATGAACGTCTTGCTCGGTGCATTCACTGAATATCCTATTAGTTTTTTTTAAAAGGAAAGAAAAATTATAATAAGTTATCCAATCAATAGACTTTTCTGATTTTGCCCACGTTTCGAATAGCCAAAAGATGCAGCAGAGGGGCAGGATTCGTTTGGTCTCAATATAATTGAGGACTGTTTGGCTCCAATAACCCGGTCCACGTACAAATCCAACTATTACTACGAACCAGAAAATTTTGATGTCTATTAATTTAACCACTTAAAATAAATTTTCGTAATTTTAAGAAATTTAGATAAGAAGTAGAAAAAATTCTAAGTCCTAAAAACTAGAATGGCGAGAAATAAGAGAGAAAAAGAGTTCGTCGCAAAAGGTCGAAAAAGAAAAAAAATGGTTGAAAAATAAAAGGTGACGGAAAAATAAAAGAAACTTATAAAAACTTAAAAATACTTTACTAACCTAACCTTATTACTACAACTAACTTAAAATTATAATCGCAAATTGAAATTACTAATTGGAATGATATTTGGTACATAGTAAAAGGTCTAAAAATATTAAAGCTTACATGAGAAACTAAATCTCAAATGGAAATAACTTAAAAAGAAACTAAAACTTAAAAAGGCATCGCAAAATTCTAAAGCACCTAAATCTAAGTCTAAAGAAAAAGCACTTAAGGAATTCTACGGCAAAGCCTAAAAATCTAGGAATAAAAATAACTATAGCAAAAACTAAGTTTAAAATTAAATATGAGCTAAAAATACAAATATTACGCTACAACGATTAAAAAGGGACAAAATATAAAAATATACAAAAAGTTGTAAAAAGTACAATTTTTATAAAAATATTATTTTTATATTATTTATATTAAAGTATTAAATTTTAAATATAATAAAACTATTTAAAAGTAGTTAAAATTAATTAAACTAAAAACTTAATTAATAATAATAAAATCAAATTAGGGTTTAATTAATAATAATTAAATAATAACCGTAATAAATGCGGAATTAGGGTTTGGATGTGGCCCTGTCAGACCCCTCATGCGAGTCGCATGATTTAAGAGGGTGGGTCATGCGAGTCGCATGAACACCCTGAACTGGTTCAATTGGACTGGTTCAAATGACAGGTCACGTAATATTTAATATTTTATTTTCTTTTTTTTTCTGTTTTAAATTTAAATAAAATATATATATATAATTAAAATAAAAACTTAAAAATAAACTTAAAATACTTTATAATTTTGTAAAAATAAAAGAAAAACTTAAAAATATATTTAAAATACTCTTTTTTTTTTTCGTTTTTTAAAAGATTTTTTAATTTTTTTTTTTATATCTTTTTAAATTTTTATAATTTTTAAACAAAAATATATATATAACAAAAACTAATTAAAACTTAAAAATATTTTTTTTTTTTATATTATATTGACGTTTCGCTTCGGTGTTCCCCGGCAGCGGCGCCAAAAATTACTTGATGTGAAGCGAGGTGTATATAAAATAGTTATTATTTTACTAGGAAAAACTATTAAATACGATACAATTTTACACAAGATATTTATTTATTTATAGAATGGATATACTTAAACCTTGCTACAACACTTATAGGCAGTGTACCTAATCGTACAGTAGTGTAGTTTTTAGTAAGTCCGGTTCGTTCCACAGGGAAATCTTTGAACAAAGCTCAACGCTATATTAGTTTATTTTATAAAAATACAAACATATATATAAGTAATATTATTATTATAAAGGGGGATTTTTTTACCGTTTAATGACCGGTTTGTCGATTTTAAAACTTTAGTCGCAGTTAAAACCTAATGTAAAATATAAAATAAATACAAGACTTAAATTAAAGCGTAAAGTAAATAACGATAATGAAATTGCGAATAATAAAAATGCGATAAAATAAAATTGCGATAATTAAAAGTACGATAATTAAAAGTGCAATTAAATAACAAATAATAAAAGTGCGATAATTAGAAGTGCAATTAAATATAAAATAAAGGAAATTAAATATGAAATAAAAGAATTATGCTTATTTAAACTTCCGTAATCATGATGTTTGACGTGTTGATTTTAGTTTTATGCCCTTGGGTTAATTGTCATTTGTCCTGGATTATTCAATATGTCCGTCTGGTTTTTGTCCATAACAGTCCATCAGTCATAAATATAAATTGCAAGTGTCCTTGTCAAATTATTATTATACCCGAAGTTAAATATTCCAACTAATTGGGGATTCGAATTGTAACAAGGTTTTAATACTTTGTTTAATGAATACACCAGGTTATCGACTGCGTGTAAACCAAGGTTTTACCACTTTGTTAACAATTACACCAATTACCCTTGAATGTAATTTCACCCCTGTTTTAATTATTCTAGTGGCTATTAATCCATTCCCGTGTCCGGTTAAATGAACGATTATTCGTACATATAAATACCCCGCCCATCGTGTCCGATTGAGTGTATATGGTAGTTTATAGGGACGCCCAATTGTAAATCTTTATATTAACATTAACAAACTTTCATTTAGTTAAACAAATATAAAGCCCATTAATAGCCCATAGTCTAATTTCCACAAGTGTCGTTCTTTTGTCCAAACCCCAATTATGGTACAAAGCCCAATTACCCAATTTTAGTAATTAGCCCAACATCATGATTACTTCGTTTTAAATAAGCATAATAATAACTTAGCTACGAGACATTAATATAAAAAGGTTGAACATAACTTACAATGATTAAAAATAGCGTAGCGTTACACGGACAGAATTTCGACTTACACCCTTACAACATTCGCTAACATACCCTTATTATTAGAATTATAATTAAAATTAAAATATAAATTATAAATATAAATATATTTACGTATGAAGAGGAAGAAAAAAAAGATGATTAAAACTCGGCAGAAAACTGGCTTTATATAGGACCTGACCAGCAATCTCACTCCATGCGACTCGCATGGATTTGTGCCTCTGGCCATGCGAGTCGCATGGCCACCCTGGATCCAGCCAAATTGGTTTGTTTTCTTCTTGCCGACGTAATATAATAATAATATATAAAATAATATATAATTATATATAATTATATATATATTATATTATATTCTTGTGCATAGTAGACTAGATATTTCTGGTCCGTTGCGTCGGGCGTTTCTTCTTGACTTAGGTCCCGGTTCCGGATTTTCGGACGTCTTCGCGTATTATTTTATATCGTGTACTTTGCATCTTGTAACTTGTACTCTTGTCATTTTGAGACGTTCCTCATCAATATTTTGAACCTTTTTAGTTGTATCTTGTACTTTTTAGCTCTTTGGACCTTTTTGTCTTCAATTTGTCGAATCTGCCTTTTGTCTTCACTTTTTAATATTTAAACGAATATTGCTTGTAAATCGAACAATACCAACTAAAATTTTGTCTTTCTTGAGGAATAATGCTATGAAATATATGTTCGTTTTTAGCATTATCAGATACTCGTAAGAGACCGTCGGAGTTCGTAACATCCATTAGCGTTACTTAAACACCGCGTAATCACTAATCCCCCGGGTGATGTCTTAAACACCGCGACTAATTCACCCCCATGACAATGTGGCGTCTTAAACACCGCGACGAATCCACACGTCAATCAAAATAATGAGTGGTGTCTTGAACACCGCGACAATTCCACTCCCATGACAATGTGGTGTCTTAACCACCGCGACAATACCACATGCCAATCAAACAATGAGTAGTGTCTTAAACACCGCGACACTACTACTCGTTACTTAGAATGTGGTGTCTTGAACACCGCGACAATACCACATTCATACTACACAAATAAATACATTATATACGTACACGCATAATTATTCCACTCACAATATTAACCCTTCGCCATTGGGGTTATATAATCCACATCACACGCCCATGTGATAGAGTACACGCAAGGTGTGCACCTCGTCAAAGATGGTCAACCAAAACGCACAACCGTGCCAATTGGACCTACACACAAGTCCATCAATCCACCTATATGTGAAGTGAGCTCTATAACCGAGAACCACTTCACCCGACCCGCACCCATCCTACACATACATATGCATATAGGATATTAACACTCACCTTAAGCCTTGATGAATGCAACCAAGTAATCCGCAACTCGTCAATGGAAAGTACATATTCCATTATCACAAATTCAACAACACACTTAGATTGGATTTACAAACCAACCCAATTTGACACTTAGTGTAAATTCGACCCAAATGTAATTCCAAGTACAAACCGCGCCCAAACTAACCAATAATTACTAACACGGGTGAAAATGGTCCTAATATGCCAAGTAAACCCAAACACAAGTGTTAAACACATGTCTCACCCATTTTGACACCAAAACCCTAATTTTGACCCATTAAGTCAAAATCTCACCGTTTACAAGTCTTGACACCAAAATACATTTAACTCGGTTTAATACTTCAACTTAATCCATTTTAAGTTTATAAACCTTAATAAATCAACAATCGGGTCAAAATCATCACCAAACCCTAATTTTGGCTCTAGTCAAAATTAGTCAACTCCAAGAACCCTAAATGTCCCCAAAACCTCAATAATCACTAATACTAGTGATTATACACCATTTACAAGTCTTACAAGCATGAACTTGCACACCAAACCCAAAACCCGACATTAACAACAAAAAACCCGAATCTTGGTGTTAACCTTCAATTAACAACTAAATGGGTTTCACCTATGAATCATACAATCAAAAGCCCTAAACTTGAATGATGAACACGAAAATGAATTTCGGAGTTAGAGCTTACCACTAGTATCACCGTGTAGCTAAGAACGAGGAGAACACACTTGTCAGCTACGCCAAGGATCAACTCCCGATCCTTCCTTTCCAAAAATCCTTTTGAAATCAAATGGGTGTTTGAGTTTGAGAGGAAAAATGAAAAGAAAAGGGAAATTAAAATGAGAAATGAAATGAATGGATGAGGTTAAATCCTCAAATCTGGCTCAAACGCGAAAAGACCAAATTGCCCTTGAACTTCATTTAAATTTACAAGAATCTGGTGCCAGTTCACACCATTCGCCGCGCCGCGGCCTAATTCGTCGCGCCGCGACGATTGCCTCGAACTGGTGACTTTGTTAACAAGCTTTCTGATCTGGGTTTATTTAAAACGCCGCGCCGCGGCTCCCTTTGTCACGCCGCGACACCCAACGTGGCCTGACACATTTTCTCGCATACAAGACTTTAACACCCAAACATGTATCGAACCCTTCATACGCCTGTCGTACATACACAATACACCTATAAATCATGTACGGGGAAAAACGGGGTGTTACAACTCTCCCCCACTTAGACTCGATCACGTCCTCGTGATCCTTGTCATTTAACCAAACGGACCACACTTCACGGTCCTCAAACATAAGTCCAAACCGACTTTCCTAAGCAATTCTTCCCACTGAATTGCCTTTAACAACTAAATCGTCACCCGCGATTTATCAAATCCACAATCCGAGCACTAAAACCATGCTCATTCCCTAACATCGGGAAAACTCAACCAATCTCGTACAGGGATATCAACCCCTTAGCGTACCCTTACCGAGTACAACGCTAAAAGCAACTAAGTCTCAACCTAAGGTCAACAATCCGAAACGATGAAGACCGAACCAACGAATCCTGACGGATAACACCAATCACTAAACATCCCTTGTAGTGCGCAATACGATCAATACGCAACTACCGTAACATCATAATCAAAAGGCTAAAACCGATAGCGCCCAAAACGACTATGAAAACGCCAAATCCAAAGGTGTACAAAATAGACTATCGTCACACCCGTAACAACACGTGAGCGAAACACGGCTATCGCATCACTAATCATACCACATGGTCCTCGCGACCCCACCATCGGCGTATAAAAACACCCGATCGATCACACAACACGGTCCTTACGACCCCACCATTGGTGTATAAAACAACCAACAGATCAACATCACGGTCCTTACGATCCCACCATCGGTGTATAAAACAACCGACAGATCACACAACACGAAGGCTGGCCGAAAACACACGCGCCTTAGTGAATCCGAACTACACGCGATTCACTACCATGATGAAGTCAGCGAACCCAAATATCATGCTTCACCAATCAATAATCCCATGATGAAGTCAGCGGACCCCGAAGGTCATGCTTAACCAATCTCAACACCGGATGAAGTCAGCGGACTCCGAAAGTCATGCTTCACCGATATAACACCTCGCTCATGATGAAATCAGCGGACCCCGAAGGACATGCTCCACCAATCGCATACTCCCATGATGAAGTCAGCAGACCCTAAAGGTCATGCTTCATCAATCACCAATACCATGATGAAGTCAGCGGACCCAAAAGTCATGCTTCATCAATCAACGCCCTTTTGGCCTCGAACGACGAGTAGCGTAACATCGCGCTCTGCTACGCCATAGTGAATCCTAACGGATACCACTAACCATTCACATACACGAGCAAGAACCACCTATATCAAACATAGGCACAAAACAATTATTCTCTAGAAGAGAATCCGACACACACCTCCCTTAACCGAATGATTTCACCTTGCTCGCCAAACACGTCCATTATCTCTCAATCGAGATTTACCACATTACCACCTCGGTGATAATTCAAATCCAAACCATAAGTACAATTTATCCGAAATTGTAATCTACCACAAATCGACCAAAATCAGGTCTCGACAACATTTTTCGGATCTACCAAAAGCATCATCCGAAATCTCACACTAAAACTTCCTCGTGCGGGAGTGTAACTCCCCCATTTGGAACTACGTCCCATATCCACAACTCGTACAACCGTACAATGCTACCTAAGGTAGACTTTACAAAGATTGGGCTCACACGACCCGTCACCATATCTTGCTCCAGCCTTGAGCACACAAAGGATTTCAATCAATCCTTAAACACTTCGAGCAAAAAGTGTACCACGATTACACAAACCATACCTTCGCAATCATCCAATTGCTTTAGTTTGTCAAATTACACCTAGTCACTCATGTACCTAAGGATTTCACTTCGGTACCCTAAGTACAATGTAACCGCAACATAATCGGAGTCGAACACCACGCTAGTAGGTATAAAAGAGGCACCTAATGTCGCGTCATAAAGACTCCATTACCAACATACATCGAGATTCAAAACACTCGATCTCAAGGGTTTCAGCCCACCCGTCGAACCTCACGGTTCATCGACCTCAACACAAAAGCGAACACGCGCTTAACAACCGAACACCAACCCATTTCCATGGCTTGGTAGAAACATTTTACAAATATCAAGGAATGCTTGGTTACACCAAGTCTTACGCCCTTCGCCCGTCAATCAAAACGTCGTCATAGGGTACTTCCATTAGGAACGTCACCCATATCAATAACATGCACAACACAATGCATTTAATAAACTCAACTTCAAACGGCACTTAATAAATAATCAAAAGACATATTTATTAAAACGAAACGTACCTTAACGTCTCCTTGCCGGCCCCGTCCCCGCTAACTTGGGACATTCCGACTTACGATGTCCTTCTTCTTGGCAATTAAAGCACACCATGCCATCGCCTTTTGGTACCGAACATTCCCACGACTTGTGACCCCTTATGCCACAATTGTAACATCTAGACGCACTAGAATCCAATATACCCGTCCGTGTACCACCCGTGCTCACACTCGGACCCTTAGTCCTCTTACTCGGAGCACCATGCGAAACAACCCTTCTCTCGCTCGAAGGTTCACCCTTCTTTGATCGTGAATACGACTCGAAACCTCTAGCCAAGGTGAATAATTCCGCAAACGATTTCGCGTGACCCCGGCTAATCTTATTCTTCAAGTCATCATTCAAGGTTCGATAGAAATCCTCCATCAACAACCGATCATTCCCTAAATACTCCGGGCAAAAACGAGTCTTCGCCATAAAGGTCGTCTTGAGAGTATTCAAATCCATAGATCCCTGTTGCAAGTTTCGCAACTCATCACGCAATTCCGACAAGTCGGCCGAAGTCCGGAACTCCTCGAAGAATTCCTTCTTAAAATCGTTCCACGATAATGCCATAAACGGCTCACCACCGACAAGATCAATCTTACCATCCAACCAATCCTTCGCCCTACCCCGCAGTAAACTAGTAGCGAGTCTTGTCTTTTTCTCGGGAGGGCATTCAATAGTACGAAAACACCCTTCAACATCCGAGATCCAAGTTGTGCTTACTAAAGGATCCGGTTTCCCGTCATACATCGGAGGTTTAGTCCTCATGAAGCTCTTAAGACAATGCTCCATTTCTCCACCATTTCGAAATTCGGAATACTTCCTATCCATTTCTTCTCGAAACGCACTCATTTGCTCCGCAACGGCGACCGCAACTCTAGCGTTAAACTCAGTGTCGTTCGTCTCGATCCCATTTCCCGTCACCATTCTAAGGAATGCAAAGCGGTTAGACCACGAACGTGTAAATCACACGCACAACACCGCCCCATCTTGCTAAACATTTGTCGTACATCACTTGCTAGACACGATTTGCACCCGTAATAAGGTTTGCAAGTCCTTATTACGCATACACGCTGTATCAGCTCGTTAGTACAACAACCGTCTCGCTCGATGATATATGCAAACACAAACAAAATTCTACGCGATATAAACACACGCGAGAATTATTATCACATCACAATAGCATATTAATAATATTCGCATTACTAATATAAACGTTAGTCAACCTATAAACAAGGCACTAGCTAGAACCCATTCCGACCCGTACTCCTACAAGTCCCGCAACAAATTAAGCACACACAAAAGTCTAAGTCTAGGCACCTATCTCAAGTCACCTAAATCCCTTAGACCATGCTCTGATACCACTTGAAACAACCCAACCCGTATTAAAACCGGCCCATAAAATTTTTTCCTTTTAATACGCGTTAAATAATACTTTAGGTCCCGTTACACATATTCCAAAACGTATTTGTTATCAAGGTAAGTTCATCGAACTTAAAACATACATTAATGATTTAAACTCCTTAATACAATGGTTCATTAATTAAATCGTAAACCGGTTATAATCATTATGACCCGACTAGTTACGTTTACACAAAACCGAGCATGGTGATTTGGGACTACGCTACCCAAATCCTAATCGAGTCCAAAAGCAAGATCTTCTAAAGCAACCTAGCCGAGATCTCTAATTCCCAAGCTTACCCGAGCCGCCAAGCATGCGAACCTATAAAAATATCAACAATGAGAGGGTAAGCTAACGCTTAGTGAGTGAGAATATACTACATACATATATATGCATAAAATGGACACGCCACAAAATAGCAAATACCGCATACCGGAGCATCCAAACATAAAGGCAAGCTAGTCTAAGCATACCGTAAGATCACTAAGCAATGAGCTAAAGATACATCAACAAAATATAAGTTTGCCAACAACGATGTGAACAATGCCAATAAGCTACACCCGGAGGGTTAGCTACAACACGACAATACAACATTATATGTATACAATATATATGTATATATATGTATATATCTCTCGAATAACATAATTTGCTTACGCTTACAACACAATAACCATGGTTAACCAATCGTACAAGGGAACGATACTCGTAAGAGACCGTCGGAGTTCGTAACATCCATTAGCGTTACTTAAACACCGCATAATCACTAATCCCCCGGGTGATGTCTTAAACACCGCGACTAATTCACCCCCATGACAATGTGGCGTCTTAAACACCGCGACGAATCCACACGTCAATCAAAATAATGAGTGGTGTCTTGAACACCGCGACAATTCCACTCCCATGACAATGTGGTGTCTTAACCACCGCGACAATACCACATGCCAATCAAACAATGAGTAGTGTCTTAAACACCGCGACACTACTACTCGTTACTTAGAATGTGGTGTCTTGAACACCGCGACAATACCACATTCATACTACACAAATAAATACATTATATACGTACACGCATAATTATTCCACTCACAATATTAACCCTTCGCCATTGGGGTTATATAATCCACATCACACGCCCATGTGATAGAGTACACGCAAGGTGTGCACCTCGTCAAAGATGGTCAACCAAAACGCACAACCGTGCCAATTGGACCTACACACAAGTCCATCAATCCACCTATATGTGAAGTGAGCTCTATAACCGAGAACCACTTCACCCGACCCGCACCCATCCTACACATACATATGCATATAGGATATTAACACTCACCTTAAGCCTTGATGAATGCAACCAAGTAATCCGCAACTCGTCAATGGAAAGTACCTATTCCATTATCACAAATTCAACAACACACTTAGATTGGATTTACAAACCAACCCAATTTGACACTTAGTGCAAATTCGACCCAAATGTAATTCCAAGTACAAACCGCGCCCAAACTAACCAATAATTACTAACACGGGTGAAAATGGTCCTAATATGCCAAGTAAACCCAAACACAAGTGTTAAACACATGTCTCACCCATTTTGACACCAAAACCCTAATTTTGACCCATTAAGTCAAAATCTCACCGTTTACAAGTCTTGACACCAAAACACATTTAACTCGGTTTAATACTTCAACTTAATCCATTTTAAGTTTATAAACCTTAATAAATCAACAATCGGGTCAAAATCATCACCAAACCCTAATTTTGGCTCTAGTCAAAATTAGTCAACTCCAAGAACCCTAAATGTCCCCAAAACCTCAATAATCACTAATACTAGTGATTATACACCATTTACAAGTCTTACAAGCATGAACTTGCACACCAAACCCAAAACCCGACATTAACAACAAAAAACCCGAATCTTGGTGTTAACCTTCAATTAACAACTAAATGGGTTTCACCTATGAATCATACAATCAAAAGCCCTAAACTTGAATGATGAACACGAAAATGAATTTCGGAGTTAGAGCTTACCACTAGTATCACCGTGTAGCTAAGAACGAGGAGAACACACTTGTCAACTACGCCAAGGATCAACTCCCGATCCTTCCTTTCCAAAAATCCTTTTGAAATCAAATGGGTGTTTGAGTTTGAGAGGAAAAATGAAAAGAAAAGGGAAATTAAAATGAGAAATGAAATGAATGGATGAGGTTAAATCCTCAAATCTGGCTCAAACGCGAAAAGACCAAATTTCCCTTGAACTTCATTTAAATTTACAAGAATCTGGTGCCAGTTCACACCATTCGCCGCGCCGCGGCCTAATTCGTCGCGCCGCGACGATTGCCTCGAACTGGTGACTTTGTTAACAAGCTTTCTGATCTGGGTTTATTTGAAACGCCGCGCCGCGGCTCCCTTTGTCGTGCCGCGACACCCAACGTGGCCTGACACATTTTCTCGCATACAAGACTTTAACACCCAAACATGTATCGAACCCTTCATACGCCTGTCGTACATACACAATACACCTATAAATCATGTACGGGGAAAAACGGGGTGTTACATTATATTCATTATTGCTATACTACGTTTTTGTCTTAGTCACATATAAGAAAATATTATAACAAAGTTTTAATATCCATTGGATATCCATTAACCCGCTTAATCCACTGAATATGAATATGGATGGATGACCTGAAACTAAACGGATATGGATATGGATATGGATGAACAAAAATTAAATGAATATGAATATGGATATGGATATGGCATCACACGATCCATATCGTATCCATTGCCGTCCCTAGTTGCAACGTCTATTGAATCCCATTAACAAGATTTCTCGTAAACCCTAACTAACAAGAAAATCCCAAATCAATTTCATTATCAAATCACATGAATCTGTTATTAGCTTTAATCACTATCATCGCTCAATGACCCTCCATGTTAGATATTCAAATGCCTATCATCACCACAGGTAAACACACCTTCAATTTCATCAATCTTCGTTCAACATCTAAATCTTATTATCATTCTCAAAACAACCCAGTAATTTATAAATCCAAACGTAATTCCATTTCCAATTGCTCTGAGTTTCATTTTAAAAATCTCATCTTTTCAGCTATTGAAACTAATTATTGGGCTTTTTATTACAATACAAAACCTGGTTCCGGTTCGAGTCACAACCCATTTCAAGAAAGGTTCCAAGCTGTGATCTTTGAACCTGAACTGTTTACTTGGGTTCTTGGTTCAATTAAGAAACATCCTAAAGTTGCTCTTAGGTTTTTTCATTGGGTTGAAAGACAACCAGGTTTTACACCTTCAAATAATTCATTTGTTGCTATTTTTGAGATTCTTGCTGAGGGTAATTTGATGAACCGGGCGGTTTTTTCTGTTATGGAAAGGTTGGTATGTGGGAATTTAAATGGGGTTGTTGATGTTTTAATCAATCGTAATTCGAATGTGCATATGGTTGCGAAAATTCTCGACTTTATGCTGTGTTTTTTTTTTTTAGTTAAAAATGTGATGGTTGAGCAATGTTTACTTGTGTTTACCAAAATGGTTAGAAGTAAGTATTTGCCTGATGTGAAGAACTGCAATAGGATTCTTAAAATGCTTAAAATTAGCTGATAGAAGAAAACATAATATGATGAATGAGTTTAATATCAAACCCGATATCGTAACGTACAATACTTTGTTGGATTCGTATTGCAAAGAGGGTGATATTGATCAAGCTATTGAACTTATAGAAGAAATGAAATCGAGAGGGTGTGAGCCTAATGATGTTTCATATAATGCGATAATTAGTGCGTGGTCAAAAAAGGTGATTTTGAACAGGCAAAAGAATTCATTTCTAAAATGTCGATAACGGGTTTAAAGGTTTACAAGTTACAACCCGTTAATTCGCGCGTATTGTGAAAAAGGTTTAATCGTGAATGCGTTTAATCTTGCTGAAGAAATGGCGATTTCAGGTGTTTCACCAAGTGTATATACATACAATATTCTCATGTACGGTTTAAGTAAACAATCACGAGTAATTTATGCTAGACAACAACATTCCGAAATGTTAAGGAGAAATTTATTACCCGATATAGTTTCATATAATATCTTGATTTACGGGTATAGTTTGTTAGGGCGGTTAACCGAGGCTTTTTCGTTGTTATACGAGTTAAAACGTATGAATATTTCCCCTACGATGATTACGTACAACACCCTTATGCACGGTTTACGCATGAAGGGTAATTTGGAAAAAGCGAGAGAGTTGAAGGGCGAAATGGAAAATATTGGTTTTTCGCCGGATGTTTACACGTATACCATATTGGTCAACGGCTGTTATAAGGTCGGTAATTTGACCATGGCTAAAGAATTGTTTAATGAGATGATGTGGCATGGGTTAAAGCCCGATCATTACGCGTACACAACGCGAATCGTTGGTGAAGTTAAGCTTGGTTATAATAATGTGTTTAAGTTACTAGAAGAAATGGAGGAAAAGGTTTTGCGCGTAATTTAATCACGTATAACGTGATTGTTTGCAGTCTTTGTAAGACCGCAAACGTTGAAGAAGTTGGTAAAGTGTGGAAAGATATGATTTCGAATGGTTTTCTTCCGGATCATGTGACATATACGAGTATAATTTGTTTGTATTTGGAGTCGGGAAATATTCAAGAAGCGAAAGATTTGTTTCACGAGATGAAATGCAAAGGGGTAAATCCGTCAATTGTGACTAACACTTCGTTAATTCATGCTCATGCGGTTAGAAAAAGAGTAGGGTCGGCGTATATGTATTTTATTGAAATGCAAAAAAATGGAATTGATCCGAATGTGATAACATACAACGCGTTGATTAATGGTTATTGTAAATCAAGATTAATGGAAAAGGCGTATAAGTGCTTTTATGAAATGGAAGAAAGGGGAATAATGGCGAATAAATATTCGTACACGATTTTGATAAATGGGAATTGTAATTTGGGTAATTGGAGTGAAGCTATAAGGTTATTTGCGGAGATGGTTAATAGAGGAATCGAGCCCGATTCGTATACACATAGTTCGTTGTTGAAACAAGTTGGGTTGAAGTCAAAGGTTAGTGCGGTTCGTTATCTTGAAAACGTTGTTCTTGGTGATGATGATGTCAGCGAATCAAGTTCAATTTCGTATCGATAGTGATTATTGAAAATGCGAGATTTCGTCAAGTTTTGTGGCTCGTCAAATGCGAAATGACTATGGTGAATTACTTAAATAGCTTTATCAGGTTGGTTTTTATAATCTTTTGAGTATATATTATATATGTTATCAAATATCTAACATCGTATATATAAACGTTTTTTATAGAGATAGCACTTCGACCCATTGTCCCATTTACTTATGTGGACTGATTTTTGTGCTGACCCGTTATATGTTTTGGCCTGTACTAAAGATGACCCAGTTTAACTCAACATGTTACCAGACAATAGAAGATTTCACTTTATTGCTTATACGCCTACTTAAAGTTATTTGTGTAATACTTTGCCTTACCTTTTCAAGGTTTTTTTTTTTTTTTTTTTTTTTTTTTTTTTTTTTTTTAGTGATATTGACTCTGATGTCTACTATACATTTCAAGATGAAGATTTTGATATACTACAACAGCTCGCAATGAAAGAAGAATCTTGTTAACAGTAGGAGGGGATGTTATAACAGGTATGTAGATGAGATAAGTGTCTAAAAAGTTAAAAAAAATTGTATTCTTTCATTTTTTTTTTTTACCAAAACGAGTCTTGATGTATGATGAATATGTCAACCATAAAGCCATGCCCTTTTTCTGTTCGTACACGGCTAACTAATCTATTATACAACTTATCCGTATTCAATGGAATGTATGAGATTTTTTTTTTTTCAACTTATGAGAGTTTTTTGTAAATATTTGTTGATGGTTCTTGACAACATGAATTAGAAATTTTTTCATGACATGTTCATATTTACATTCACACATGTAATGAAATTAAGAAACAAAAGATCACACAGGCGTGTATGTTCACAACACAAATTGACTTGTATTGACTAAGCCAATGATTTACAGAGATTAGATGGACAAGTGTTTACACACACTAGAAAAGAATGCTAACCGACGCCGTTACTTAGCTAGCTCACGTGCTCTGCTCATGCACACATAGATAAACTCATAACATTGTATAATTAGGGTTGAGCTGCTTTCGCTAGTATTGGTTTTCTAGCCTAGTTTGCTTGTTTTCTTGCCTTCTTCGGCTTGTATTGTGTTTTTGTTGTAGGTGTTTTGTGGTTTTAATCAAGTCTTTTAGTTATTTTGCCTAAAAATTAAAAAATACACGTTCACACATAAATATGTATACATTGATTTTGATAATACTACATTTTGTCCATCATGTTGATTTCAGAATTTACTTGAAGCACATTGAATATGAAGGGATTTGGCAGTGTTATCTGTCGGTACATTGAATATGAGGGGAACTTGCCAGTGTGATCGGTTTTTTGTGTGTGTGTGTGTGTGTGTGTGTGTGTGTGTGTGCATGTTAAGAGCAAGTATCAGTTGCAGGAGAAAACGTGTTAACATAGAATATGTATTCATATAAATGGATGATTTACTAAAAAATATAGGCAAAAAAGATTGGGAAATGCCACCACACCATCATTGTAGCTATGGTTACTTTGTACAATAACTCAAGGTTGCAAAAATCGCCATTCACAGAGTACTCGGTTGGGAATTTTTCGGTAGTAATATCAGATAGATCCTCTCAGTATGTGTATCCCTTAACAAACATTCATTTCTTAGCATCCTCACTTTCACCTTCAGCTGAATACTTTCCTAGCTGAGCCAACGCGTTTGATTTCGCACGGGTCAAAAGTGCTCTCTGACCCGCTTCAACGTTCTCGGGCCTACCTTGCCATGCCTTGAGCACCGAGTTTTGAAGCGCACGTGCGTATGAAAACGACACGTGCCATGGGTTAGGACTTTGGTTCATTGCATGTAAGTTTAATGTTGCTTCCATTTCAGATTGTCCTCCTGATAAAAACTACATACCCAAAATTTTCATCAGTTACAAAATAACATGATTATTATAATAATTAACTAAAACTAAAAAGAGTATGATAAATGGTTATGCATACACACCATGATACTGGGAACTGCAGGTGGGACCCTCCTCCTCTTAAGCATGGTGAGTGTGTATTTAGCAATGGTCTCAGCGTCAGCCTTTTCCTTGTGATCGGCCCCTGGTGTAACCATACTGGGCTTGAGCAAAATTCCCTCAAACATAACGTTGTTTTCTGCCAAGTAATAGAAAACCTCGGACCAAACTCTTTCATCAACTTCAAGTGTTGTGTCAATTGAGTGGTCCCCATCAAGAAGGATCTCGGGCTCCACTATTGGCACCAACCCGTTATCCTACATAACATGATGAAGATTATAATAAATTCCAGTTCACAAATGATTCAAAAAAAGGTCAATTGGTAAAAATAAAAAAATAAAAATAAAAATTCAAACCTGAGAAATAGCAGCATAACGTGCAAGTCCCCATGCAGCTTCTTTCCCAGCCAAAGCAGAAGGACCGCAAGGAATGCTTACAACAGTACGCCTAGACAATAACATAGAAAAAACATTTACTAAATGTCATTTTATATTATTCAAACTTAATCTTAAAATAACCCTAATTATGAATTATGATATGTATATCTTACCATTTGGCAAAACGAGCTCCTTGAGTGTAGTACTCAGCTGATCTAGAAGCCAACCCATCCAAACCATCTTTATAAATATATAAAGAGAGATGAAAGAGGTTGTTTTCTCGAGTAGTCCGATGGGCAACGCAGGGGTTTATTTAGACCATGAATAACGTGGCGGCATTCAGCCTTATGCCGCCACAAACGCCACCACAATGCCAGAAATGGGCGGCGTTGGCGTTTGTCTCCCGGCGTTTGTCGCCGGTTCACGCTGAAGCATTGGGGCGGTTTGGCCAGGTGTTGCTTTGTGATTGGATGGAGATAATTGATCCATTGGGGTAGCCGTTGGAGGGGGAGCGGGGATGGATAAAAAAAAATTAGTTTTACTTATTATTTTTTACTCTATATATATCACAACTATCTCAAATAAAATACATACAACAACACCAAACACCACTCATTTCTTCATCAATCTTCATTTTTTAAAACCAAATGGCAAATACCAACAATAACTCAAACTCAAATGTTAACGAAAATGAAAACGATAACTCCGGTTTACCCAATTCGTTTACCAATTTACTCTACTCGGGATCTTCTTCCATCCCGAACACTTATGGTTCATCTTACCCGAACACCTTTGGTGCCTCTTCATCCAACCCGAATGCTTCGCCATATCCTAACTTTAATAGTTTCTATCCGAATCAACGATTGACTCTTGAGCAACAACAACAACTTATTCAACAACAACAATTACAAATTCAAGAAGCTAACTTACAATAAATGTTGCTTCAACAAGCTCGTCAACCAAATATGTTCACTTCGGGTCACCAACAAACGCAACCGACCTCCCAACCACAATCACAATCGCAACCGACAACTCAAGCACCCGACACGCCTACTCGAAAGAAACGAAGCCATAAGAAAAAAATTGGTGGTATGATATTTTTATTATTTACGTATTTCGCATATGTATATTTTAATTAATTTTTAGTATATGTATATTTTTGTGTATATGTATATGTATATGTAGAATGTACTATATTTGAATTAATTTTTAGTATGTATATTTTCGTGTATATGTATATGTAGAATGTATATGTTAATTAATTTTTGTATATGTATTTATGTAGGTGCATCGAAAAAAGAAATATACAAGAAAAAGATGTGGGATGCCGAAGAGGAAGCATGACTAGCAACATGTTGGATTGACGCGTCCGAAAATTCGAGAAAAGGAAACTCTCAAAAGCTTTCGACTTTTTGGGATTCGGTTTATGAAAAGTTTAATGGCAATAACCGTGGGTGGTTTAGGGGTGATGATCAATTAACATCGAAATGACGTCATTTAAGTAGAAGTTGTAAGGAGTTTAATAGTGTGTTCGATGAAACGCAACGTAATTGGGGTAGTGGAAGGAATGATCGAGATTTGATGAAAAGTGCGTTGCTTAATGATCGAGAGTGAAGGTGGGTGTGCGGAACTACCAAACCAATATGTTGTAGTAGGTGTCATTTTTAACATCTTCCAAAGGACAGCTTTACCCTTTCGTTATTACTCCTATCTTTTTTAATTTTAACTTTAAATATTTCTATTTATTTTATATGATATTTGATATAAAAAAAATAGTATAGCAATTAAAAAAACATTTAAAATCTAATTCATTTATATAAATTTTATTAAATATTATATATATAACACAAATAAAAATATTTAAATTCAAAATTACAAAAAAAAGACTTTTAATATCAGATAGAACAATTATTTTGAGATGGGTGGAGTATAGTATAATGAATCTTAGAGTTAAACCATGTTGATTGTAACAAATTTTGGTTCAATTTAATTTTTTTTATTGATAGATGAGTATATAATCAACTAGGTGTGTATAAAGAAAACTTATTGATCCACGTTTTTTCAACTAACAATTAGATTATAAACAGTAGATTACGACAAATTTTTTAAAACAACCTCACTCAAAAATCACACGAAACGGCATAGCATAGTTAGCCTGTTATAATTTGTATAAAGTAAATGTGATCAGTGACGGAAGTTTGTAGAGATAAAGGAGTTTTGATCTCTAAACATTTAAAATGTTTTTGTAATATTTATGTTTATATATATATATATATATATATATATATATATATATATATATATATATATATATATATATATATATATATATATATATATATATATATATATATATGATTTATAAGGGTAAAATATGCTACGGAGTATAAGTTAGTCACCTCTAAAATTACATTTATAAGTCATGTTATCCTCATGTCTCCTAATAAAAAGTTTCAATTTTTACTCCTTAATGTGATTGTAAAAATTATGTTTTGTTTAACTGTTTATTAGTTAGTTAAATTTTGTAAGGTTTATGTATTATGTATGCGTAGATAGAGGTGCACAAACTGGGTATTTTACCGGATCCGGGGTAAAAAAAACTGGTTGTTTTTGTTTTTTTAGAACTAGTTCGGATTCTCGGTGTCGCTTTTTCCGAATTTTTTTCCGGAATCGGTTATTTTTCGATTCCCGACCGTATTTTTTTGAATTTTTTTGGGACCAGGATTCGATTTAATCGGTTCAATTTTTTAACGTTTAAACAACAATAATATAATCAACATAAACAAAAGTTATAACGCTTAACATAATAAATAATATAAATAACGACATTTTTATTTATACCGATTACTATTATAACTAATATAGATAACAACACTTTTATTCGAACGGTACAATTATAATTTATACAAAAGTTAATACATTTCGAGCTTCGGCATGACCATCGGCCGATAATGTATTTGGACTAAAGTATACCGAGCTTCGGTATTGCCATCACCCATTATACTTTAGTTGTCAAATGTGTTTTATTGTCGAAGAGCATTCGTTCGTTCGTATTCTTCAAATTCGGGGTCATCAATAAGCTTGCTGGTAATTTGATGCATTATCATCCAACACAACGGTTTCATACTTACCTTCATCAAATTCATCCAATTCGGCCATGGTGTAACCTCGTGCAGATGTTTGAACGGAAACGGAACCGAAAGCAGTAGCTATGAATTATCTATTATAGGATAAGTAAGTAGATATTAGAGAGTAAAAATAGTGTAATTAGAGAGTATTTGAAGATTTAGAAAGAAATTTGAGAGTGTTTGTTGCTGTGTTTTCAACCAAAACAATACGGAGTACCAATTATTTATAATACACATTGTGGGGGTAAAATGGTCAAGACACTAAAAAAACGACCAGAAAGTAAAAAAAAAAAAAAAAAAAAAAAAAAAAAAAAAACCTATCTAAGTCGGATCGAATCGGATATTATCCGGTTTTTATCCAGAACAAATCCGGTTTTTTTTCTTTTCTGTATCCGACCAGAACCGGATCAGGCCCTGGATCCGGAACCGGTTTTTCTGAGATTCGGTTTCTACATAATCTGGTTTCGGTTTCTTTCCCGGATCGGATCGGATCCAGTTTTTTTTGTTCACCTCTATGCGTAGAGGTTTGATCAAATCAACTCGCGTACATAATATGTAGCTAAATCTTGATACGAACTTAAATCTAATAGATTGAAGTTCACTTTCTTTATCGGGTCTTCATTTTCAAGCATGATAAACCAATTTGATTCTTTCGTGATTAATTTGACTCAAATTGACTAGTATATATAATGATGAAAGTTTATATTTAAGTTGATTATTACCAGAAAGGATGTATTCTTTTTAAAAGCATGCGAGAGTATAGGTGAACCGGTAAGGGTAGATTGGTAATAGACTTGATGAGAAATCTTTAAATAACATGAACACATCGGTGATGGGCTCCCAAGGACCTACAACATGAATATGACCAAGCAATCGACAAATTTTAAGCCTTCATCACCTGTCAACTTTCACAATAAGTACCAAAACTAGATTTCATCACTATGTCATTATCACCTAATTTTTATGTCACAGAAAGTTTTTATTTCAAAAGGAGCATTACACATTCAAGTACTGAAGTGCATGTGACAAGGACATATACTTGTCAATAAGGTTTGTGTAAAAAAAGCATTTGAGCGCGAAAAGCCGAAAACATTTCGAAGGACCCTTGTATAAGACCTGCATTTCCTTCCAGGATTGATTAAAAGCAACTCATAACTGGTGCAAAATTAAAAAGTATCATTAGTTAGAACTTGATATTGCATCTTATATATCAATTATCACAAATTGGTCCCGAAATTGGATTTAAATTGCAGGTAGCAGAGCAAACATTAGAAGAGTACAGAATCAATATGTTCAATTCAACACACTCCCACCTATTTAATATAGGGGTCGTGCATATTTGGATATAGTGTATGATGCATTCAAAAATGAATGAAGATTCACATCTGCATTAGCTATAATCTAATGGAGATGTCATTTGATGTCTTGATTACTATACTGACCATTTGTAGCTGTTCATGGTCCAAAAAGCAGCTAAATGCTTCTCAATTTAGTAGATTGTGATCAGTGTGTATGATAAAAATGAATATGGTTTTGTTTTTTAAGCTACTGTAAAGAAACACAAGCTCTTACACATATAGAATTTAACCTAATTATACATGGCAATTGAGACCCATAATCTCAAATTTGGGTCAATTGGGTCAAGCTTCCAGGTCAATTGAGTCTTGAGAGAAATTAGGCATCGGCAATGTAAACCAGAACTTAAAAAAAGTTCCAATGGGTTTCCATCCAACCTATTAGGTCCTATACCAAATTTAAAGGAACAGGTCAAATGGCTATTAATTCCTAAAGCTCAATAAAAAGAAGGGTTAAAACGACAACCTGTGTTACATAAAGCGACACAAACCTGCATCACTTTTAGTATAACCTTGTGGCAAAGACCAAATGTTGTTGTTATCTGGTTTTATGTGACAAATATAGAATATAGCATGTAAGCACGAAAACAAACAACAAACAAACAAAATACAGACTTGCGAATAAATCTTTTATAAGACACTATATCCATGAATAATTCAAAGCAGCCCACAGCAGGTGAAAATTAAAAAGTAGCATGAGTCAGAGCTAATAATAACGAAACCTCATCTAGTAAATAAATTATCCCAAAAATGATTTCCAGAATTGGTTGGACTTGATAGCGATGAACATGCCTTAGTACGAAAAAACCTTTTAAATTAATCTTCAATGCCATCCCATTGCTCCCAAAAAGTCTCAAGTTGGCCCTCTCAGATATGAGCTGAAACACAAGTTACAGAAATACTTATTAAGTTCAAATTGCAGTACGGCACAGTGCAGTTAAACTTTAGACAACAGAATCAATGTACAACCAATTCAACCCGGCCCCACACATAAATAATAAATAAGTGTTCAAGATATTTTGAGCATAAAAGTCAGTCCTGATTTGATTGCACGCTGAAATTCAAGATATTTAGATTTAGATGCACCGAGAGGCAAGACCGGATTTATTGATTTATTATAGAGAATAGATTATAATCTAATTCATAATATTTAGCACATTAGGCATTCATTAGTTTTTATTAGAAAAAATAAATAAGTGTTCAATGTTAATCGGTTGACCCAAACCATCTCGACTAGATACCTTAACCTGCCAGACCCGCCCATTTTGCAACCTCTACTTGTAGCAAAGTACTCCGTATTATTCTCTTAAGGGTTCGTAGGGAAAGGCCGAAAAATACACAGGAGTTAGGGGCAAGTGACATACAAGGAACCTTTGAGATGCATATCAAATTAGACGATAAACAAATGAATAAAAGTAAACATATACTGCAATTAACTTCATCAGCTAGAATATTAATCAGGACTGAAAGTCTGAAACTACTAATTATAAACATATAACATGCACAGATACTATTTGCACCAATACATCATGCCTCTAACTTCACCCCAATAAACAATTAACAAGAAAACATGAACCATAAAGTTAATTTCATTCAAAGGTACCTTCTCTTCTGAATTTGTCTGAAAATCTCCACTAAGATTTGTTTTTCTTCTTGTTTTTGGATTTCGGCTGAAGTTTCTGATATGCAATAAGCCTTGAAGTTGACAGCTTCAATTCATTTAACCGATTCTTTCTTCGTTGTTTCCTGGATAAGGGTTTCGGATCTTCACTTTGTGCATCCAATTGTGACTTTTCATTTTCTGCCTCATCAACATCATGTTTTACTCTCTTGCTGCCATTGTTGGGTCCATTTGAAGACTCTCCTTTAAGAAGAGACTTAATCCTCTGTTTTTGTTCTTTTATCTTCTTACGAGGAACAACAAACTCATCTTCTCTGTAAGTCGCTAATTTCTTCAAAGGAACTAACTGATTCAATTCCTTATCATCCACTACCAATATCTCCTTCGCTTTCAATCCATAATTATTTTTGTTAACAGGCCTGTACTTGAATCTAGTCTTCAAATCCCCAATACTACCTTCATAGTCCAACTTATAGTACTCCTCTAACTCTTTTTCAACAACTTCCTTTTCTAATTCGGAACTTTTTCGTTTCCTCTTTTTGCCTTGTTGTAATACTACTGTTTCTTCTTTGTCTTGTGTTTGTTCTTCATGTCCACCATTATTATTAACCTTGCTTTTCAAAAATCTTTTTCTAGTACCTAAAAACCCATCATCAGAACCAAATTCATCCTCCCAACCCTTAGGCAAACCAAGCATATCATCTTCCTCATCAAAATTAGGTTTTTTCAATTCACAATCTTCACCTTCACTACCAAACTCAGGGTCAACATCTTCTGCTTCATAAAACTTATCATCAAACGCCTTCTTCATCTTTCTATCGTACTCTTCCGGATCAAAGTCCTCCTCAATATCACGTTCATCCAACACACAATCCACATCTTCCCCAATCCCCGCGGTTTCCCTAAACTTCCTAATTTTCTCATTAATCTCTTTCTTCTTCAAGTTTTTCAAACGCTTCAACTCTTCTTTCCGCTCAATCTCAGCCCGTGCCATTCTCTCCTCTTTATTCTTCCTATGTATGCTCCTAGCATTATCCTTCTTCCTCACTGAATCATTAACTGTTCTTGAATACCCCATTACTCTGTTGTCGCCTGCATTTTCACAACAACAACAACAACAATACCCAATCCCACAAAAGTGGGGTATGGGAGAGGTGGGTGTAGACAATCATTCCTCGTACCCTAGATTAGAAGGAAGTCGCTACTCCACCCGCGAGTATAGAACCCGCGCCTAGATAAGGTCTTCCCTCCCTCTACTCTAGAGCAAAAGAGATTGCTTCCAAAAAGGACCTCCGGCCAGAAGTGCTCATAAAAACGAAATAGATAGGGCAAAAGATACGTACCTGTAAGGGTTATGTGCGCCTAGCAAGATGCAACCAAACACAGTTACCAAAAAGGGAACACAAATAGCAGTATTGCACAACAGTAGGGCAAATAGCATGAATCATATAGAGCACAAAACCATTTAAAATCAAGTAGACATACAGACAAACAAAATAAATACATATATATATATATATATATATATATATATATATATATATATATATATATATATATATATACACGCACCACACATAAGCATGGATAAAAACCCATGCTTAAACATATATACATATAGATAAATTCGTAGATATATATACCTAGGTACAGAAACAAGACAGACAATCATACATACACCAATACATGTTACTTAGATACATAGATACATATATAGATACACACATATGCAACGGTACATGTATATAGCCTAAATACATATAAATAGATACAGGTGCATATATACTATGTGGAGGGGTATATATAGTGTAACTATAGAATAACTAGTTATAGTTATGTATGTAGTTGTACAATAAATGTAATAAAAACATTGAAAAAAAAAAAAAAAAAACAACTACTTACTCAATTATCCTAATTCTACTCCTCCACAGGCTCCTATCAAAAGTCATGTCCTCCGTCAGTATAAGCTCTTTCATGTCCAGCTTCAATCTATCCTCCATCCTACGTCTAGGTCTACCCCTTCTCCTTACGCCGCCAACGGCGAGGGTCTCGACTCTCCTAACCGGGGCTAAAATTGGGCGCCTCCTGACATGCCCAAACCATCTAAGTCGTCCTTCCCTAAGTTTGTTGATGATGTTCCCAACTTCCAATTTCTCCCTAAAAACTCCATTTGGTATCATATCTAGCATGGTCTTACCACACGTCCATCTAAGCATCCTCATTTCTGCCACCTCCATTCTCCTCTCTTGGGCCTTCGTCATTGGCCAACACTCTGATCCGTACAACATGGCTGGTCTGATTGCCACCTTGAAGAATTTCCCTTTCAGCTTAAGGGGCACCTTCTTGTCGCACAACACCCCTTTCGCAGCCCTCCACTTCAACCATCCTACACGTATACGATGCGTCACGTCCTCATCTATCCTTCCCGAATTGTGAAGCATCGAGCCTAAATATCTAAAGGACCCTTGCGGGGGTAAAATCTGATCCCCAATTCGGATATCTACTATATCGTCGTGTTCCTCTTCACTCTTCTTGAAATCACATCTAAGGTACTCCGATTTAAGTCTGCTAATCCGTAGGCCATTTGATTCTAAGGCGATCCTCCATTGCTCAAGCCTTCTGTTAAGCTCATCCTGGGAATCCGAAACTAATACAATATCGTCGGCGAATATCAGGCACCATGGGATGTTGTCTTGTATCCTATGAGTCAACTCGTCTAGGATCAAAGCAAAAAGATAAGGGCTAAGGGCAGATCCTTGATGTAGACCTACCTCAACAGGGAAAAACTCTGTGTTTCCTACCGTCGTGCGTACACGAGTCTTCGCCCCCTCGTACATATCTCTAATAGATCTTATATATCTACTTGGGACACCCCTAACATTAAGCGTCTTCCAAATCAGCTCACGCGGGACACAATCATAAGCTTTTTCCAAGTCTAAGAATGCCATGTGTAGGTTCTTTTGTTTTTCCCTACACTTCTCCATAAGGCTTCTAACTATGTGAATCGCTTCCATCGACGAGCGACCTGGTATGAAACCGAATTGGTTCTCTGAAACCTTTGTCTCGCGTCGGAGCCTCGTCTCCATCACTCTTTCCCAAAGCTTCATAGTATGACTAAGTAACTTTATGCCTCTATAATTACTACATATTTGCGCATCTCCCTTGTTCTTGTAAATAGGAATAACCTCACTGAGTCTCCATTCCATAGGCATATTTGCGCTTCTAAACGTCGTGTTGAAAAGGTTTGTCAACAATCTAACCCCATCGCCTCCTAGGCACTTCCACGCCTCAATCGGAATTTGATCCGGTCCTACTGCTTTGTTTCTCCCCATCTTTCGTAGGGCCAATCTAACTTCCTCCTCGTTAATCATCGTGCAGAAACAGTTGTTTTGAAACTCCCGAACCTCGTGGGATTCACCGTTCCGCTCTGGTCTTCCCCTACCGAAAAGAGATGCAAAATAATCTTCCCATCTTTTCCTAATAAGATCTTCTCTTACTATACTTTGACCCGCTACATCCTTGATATATTTGATGTTACTTAAGTCCCTACTTCTTCGCTCCCTAGCTTTGGCTATCCTATATACGTCATTAGCTCCCTCTTTAGAGTCTAGTTTCCTATATAAATCTTCGTATGCTTTGTCTTTTGCAATTGCTACGGCCTTCTTTGCTTCTCTTTTAGCTTCTTTATATCTTTCTTCTACCCTAGTTCTCTCTTCATGTGACCCTTCTCCAAGAGAAATGAGCTCCCTAAACCTCGCCTGCTTTAAAGCGACTTTCGTTTGGACATCGTCACTAAGCCACCACGACTCTCTTCTACTCTTATGGGCTCTCGATGTCCCTGTAGCCATTCCTAAGGTCTCTTTTGCCACATCTCTGATAGTGGACGCCATGCGATTCCATAACTGGTCTGCTTCTGTAGGGGCAACGTTATCCCCTTCTACACTCAATCTCTCAACAACATTCGCTCTAAAAGTCTCCGCATTCGCTCCATAGAGGTTCTTCCAAAGGATTCTAGGTTGTACAACCCTAGCCCTCCTGCCAACTCTTCCCTTAGTGACTAGGTCCATGACCAGCAATCTGTGCTGGGAGGAGCACGTCAAAGCTGGAAGGACCTTACAGTCCCTACAGGTCCTAAGTTCCCCTTTACGAAGAAGCAAAAAGTCAATCTGGGTGCTACGATCCCCGCTATGGAAAGTGGCTAACTGAGCATCCCTCTTCTTGAAGAAAGAGTTTGCTACCACCAACTCGTGGGCAATGGCAAACTCAAGAATTGAGCGCCCCTCTTCATTTCTAGGACCAAACCCAAAGCCCCCATGGGCTCCCTCATAACCTTCTATCTTCGCTCCTATATGTCCATTCAGATCACCACCTATAATCAGTCGATGGTCCGCTGGGCACTCCCTCACCACCTCATCTAACAATTCCCAGAAACTCTTCTTTTCGGCATCACCTAAACCCGCATGAGGTGCGTATGCACTAATGACCGTGAAAGTCTCCTCCTTAATAATTAAACTAACCGACATAATCCTATCGCTAAACCTGCCCACGTCAACGACGTTATCTATATGTAGTTTACCTAAAAAGATACCTACCCCGTTCCGTGCTATCCTAGAACCCGAGTACCACAACTTTTAGTCCTCAATCTCTATCGCCTCTTCACCCTTCCATCTAGTCTCTTGAACACACACAATGTCTACATTACTCTTACGAAAGGTATCAACGAGCTCAATCCTCTTACCAGTCAAGGTTCCTATATTCCAGCTACCCACTCTAATCCTACCAAGGGTGGCTACCCTACAACCACCTCTAACCCCTCTAGGCCTACCCGCCCCTAAATTAGGAGAACATGACCTCAAGTGACCATAAGTACGCGTAGGATCTATATTACTTTATTCACTAAAAAGGTGACCCAGTACAAGTAAAAAAAAATGAATAAGTTAAATTCGTATAAAAAACTAAGAAAAACAGTGTCCAATTATTAAGTGTAAGGGTATGGGAATATCTATATTACCAGTTAATTAAAAACTAAATAAATGAAGATGGTATAAGTCAATTTCAGATTCAATTGCTACCAGATAAATAAATAAAGAGCTAATTTAAAATACAATACTAGACCAGATAAATAAATAAAGGAACAAGTCAGTTTCAGATTCAATTGCTACCAGTATATTATTAGTGAAAAAGGCAGCTGTAGATACGCAAAAACAAGCGGGAAATCAGAGAAAAAGTTAGCACAAAGAGATAAAGGTAGAGGTAACCGGTCGGAAAATTTAATTTCCGGTAGCTGACGGCGGTGGTCGACAGGGCAAAGTGTAGCTAGCCGAAAAAATTGGTAGTTTCTTATGCGATAAAGTCGTCCCTGGGTCAGATAAGTAGGCGGTGATAGCACACTCACCGGAGAAATGACCGAAAAGCAAGTTTATTCTCCGGAAAAAACCTACCTCCGACGGTTGCTCCAGGCGGCGCGTGGGAGCTCCGACGACGGCAAGACTAGTCTGGTCTGGTTCGTTTTGTTAATTCGAGTTTAATGGTAGTGGTGGTGTCTTCTAATTCTCCGATATGAGAACTATATTTACCAGCAAAAAATTTGGGAGTACTATGTCTTTGAACGTTGGGTGAAAATACTAAGAGAGAGAAAATCTAACGCGGTGAAAATACTATGTCGCCTGCATTTTCCTCATGGCTAAAATTATAACTTCTCTCAAAATCCTCTTGCTTATCTAACTCCTCTTCATCCTCTGAAAAATCTATTCCATCATCAACATCCAATACTTTACGATTACTTTTATCTTTCTCCAACCACATCTTTTTCCTAAAATATTCCTTTAAAAACTTTTCTTTTTCATCCAACTTGTCATCCTCCTTAAAATACTCATCCAACTTCTTTACATAATCACTGTCATCTTCATCGTCGTCATCATCACCCTTGTTGTTACCCTCCTTCACTTTTATAATATCCCCTTCAACTTCTTCATCACCAACAGCATCCAAAAACTCCTTCCTTAATGCCTCCTGTTCCTCAATGTAGCTTTTCTTATTATTATTCGTATTACTATCATTTTCATCTTCAAACTCAGGTCCTTCTTCAAGTAAATGTTTTGCAGTCACATCTTTCAAATACATAGGATTCTTTTTCTTCTCCTTAACAACACTAATCTCATCACTAGCCTCATTATCATCATAATCATCATTATCAGAATCAAATAACTTAGCACCAGTATTCTTAAGTGAAGGATCCTGATTTCTTACTTTAATTAAAGCATCAAAAAACTTCAAATCATGCTTACTTGAAAAATTAACAATATCTTCATCATCTTCAGATGATTCATCATCATCTGAATCAATTAGGCCTTTCTTTTTAAGCTCCTCAAACCGCTGTAAATCTTCGCGTTTCTTATTGTGTTCATAACGGCGAGCAAATCCATCGTTAATTTGGATCTTCGATATGTCGCCGGAACCGCCGTCTGAATCAGAGCCGCTGTCATCGAATAGTTTCATCACCATAGTTCCGATGATAACTGGAGAGTTAGGGTTAGGGTTTTGGCAACTAAACTAAATTCATCGGCAGAATACATACATATTACTGTACGAAACTTAATTGTTCTTTTTTATTTGTGTGTGAATGGGTCCCACATGGGTCTCACCAATCCTACAGTCAGTTTATTTTTTTTTCTTTTCTTTTTAATTGTAATAATGAAACTCTTAGACCATGGTTAGTTACTCGCCCATTACCCGTAACTAATCATAGGCACCACTTAGTTACCCGCGTTAGTTACCCGCTTTCACTATAGATTTAACGGAAGAGTTATAGGAATTGCGGGTCCCAGTGCTTTTTATTGTTGGACTTGATGCTTTATTGCTTGTACATTGTATATTAAGAGGAATATTATTTTAGCCATGATATGGAGTGTTTAGTTATGAGTTAGTTATAGAATATTAGTGTTGATGTGGCGCTGATGTGGAAAGTTAAAAGGATGAATAGTTTAGTTACGATAGGGAGTGACCTTACTACTCCGTGCTAACATAATTAATACTCACATAAATAAATAAAACAAACAATATTTAGAAATTACTATATAAATAACGAATAATCTCATCACACTAATTTTCTAAATAAAAATATCTACTTTCTCGATTAAAATAGTAAGATACTAAAAAGCACATTATTTAAAAAATTTTTTGTTAAATATCAAACATGCATATCCATCTCAAATGTGTTAACTTTTAAACATGTACTACCACTAAATTTATGTACTTGAGTTGAGAACATTATTACATTTTTATAGTCACAAATAATACTTAAATTACTTTTATTATAATTATTATTTTAAATTTTAAATTGAGTTAAATTATTTTAAGTAAAAAATTTTTATATATATATATATATATATATATATATATATATATATATATATATATATATATATATATATATATATATATATATATATATATATATATATATGGCAAAGATCAAGCGCTAAGTGGTGTTTGGTGGGATAAGGGGATAAGTGATTTTGTGATTTTTGTATCGTTTTTTCTACAGCTCCGATTTTTAAAAAAAAAAAATTCCCCTTTCTACTGACATTGTGTAGATTCAGAATTTTTTTTTTTTTTAACTGGAGCGTTAAGATGCATCTGATGCATGTTATCTGCTGTTTTGATGATGTCTGATGCATGTTAACTGCCTTTCATGCATCAGATGCATCTTAACAAAATACAAAGAAAAAATGATTTTTGATTAAAAAAAATAGTGTTTAGAATTTAGTAATTAGGGTTTAGTAATTAGGGTTTAGAAATTAGGGTTTTAGAATGCGTTTTTAAACAAACGATTTAGGGTTTAGGGTTTAGGGTTGAGGTTTTACGGAGTAAACCCGAAAACCCTAAACCCTAAACCCTAACCCCTAAATCCTAAACTCTAAATCGGGCTAAATCCTAAAAAAAAAAACTCAAAAAAACCTCAAAAAACGTTAACATGCATCAGGTGCATTTTAAGCTCCTGTTGAAAAAAAAAATATTTAGAATCTACACAATGTCAGTAGATCACGGATTTTTTTTTTAATTGGAGCTCTAATGTGAAAGATATAAAAATCTCATTTTACTTATCCCCTTATCCCAAAAAAATCACTTATCCCTTGATCTCTCCATATATATATATATATATATATATATATATATATATATATATATATATATATATATATATATATATATATATATATATATATATATATATATATATATATATATATATATAGTAATGAAAATTTAAAATAAATAAAAAATGTAAGTGATTTGAGATGGGTGCATGGATGTGATATGTGTGTACGGGGGTAATAGTAGGTGGGCCGTGGGAGTATGTTTATCAATACCCGTTACGAAAGCTCTTAATAGTTACTAGAATAAGTGATATTGTAGACCTCTCATATTTTGATTATTATGAAAGATCAAAATATTTTTGCAAATTATACTTTGTGTCCCGTTATCTTTCTTGTTCTTTGGTATTTTGTAAACGAATATGTTTACACATTTTTTTTAATGTTTTTATTAAGTTAACAAAAAGTTCATTGTCAACTAAACGTATATATCTTTTGCATAAAATTGGATTTATAAGTTGAGTTGGTCACAAAGACTAGTTAGCAATTTAGCATATTACCATTATTATTTATTAGACAAAAATTATGAATTGTACTGAGGGCATTTTCGTCCTTTTACTTTTTTTCTCTCAAAAAAAGCCCCCACACTTTGTTCAAAAATTAAAATCGACCCCTCAAAAACGGGGTAAAGTGTCAAATCATCATTTTCATAAAAAATCTTAAATAAACTTCACTCAAATATTCAACGGGGCATATCCCGCAACGAGTTAAATTTTTCCGACAACATCGTTAAGCTCGAAAAAACTTTACGAACACAATGTCACTAACTATACGCAAAACGGGCGCTTTTTAAAAAACAATAAATATTTGAGTCCACCTTTCATACACGTTGATTTTTTCCTCACGGGCTCCGTAACTATTTTCATCTATATATTAACAACATATACATATGGGTCTTATTATTTTTTTAAAAAAAATTATTTAGTAATTTTTTTGATATTACTCAGTAAATATTCTATTCTTAAATCATACGGAGTGTTACATAAGCTAACGAGTTAATTGCGTTAAATTTTAAAAAGTCAACAACTCCATAGCGAAACGCAGAAATACACATATATTGTTAATTTAAGATAACATATAAATCTTTGACGGGTTATACCTTTTCGTTCGACTCGAGTTGCGCGTCAACGACATCATTGTTAGCCACGAAATAATTTTGCAAAATAAACGCAGTGAAATACATTGGAAACCGAACCCCTTTGCGAAGCGAAGGTTAAAAAACTAGTTGTATACAAATGTGAGTATTTACTATTTTTGAAAATTTATGACAGTATTTAAGAGGGAAGTCCATAGAAGAAGTTTGATTATTATGGAGTAGTTTCTGATGATGACTAAAACTCAATGATTAGGAGCTTATATGATATTTGTAGACGAGAAATTTGATAAGCAACTATAATCCTATGTAATGGCTCCGTATATGTGTCCCCCAGAGGCTGACCAATTTCCAGAACCAAAATCGTCTTCGTTTGACCGTGGCGACGGTTTAAGTGCGAGTAGGTTAAAAATTTCAGCACAACGTTAAAAGGGTGTAGTGACTTTCGGAAGGCCATAAATCCTAAACCGTAACTCGGATTAAGACGAGGCCTAAACGGAAAATCATCTACTCGAATCGAAATAGCTGGAAATCAACTTTTACAGTAGCCCAGGTTACTGATCAGACCCAGAAAACAGTAGGTAAGGTGCTTCGGTGGGTTATTGGTGCTTGATGCTCATCACGGTTCTCATCCTTGATTGCGTATAGCTTCACGTGTGTAGTGACCCGAACTTTTCCGAACCTTTCTATGGTTATATGTTTAATGAAAACTATATTTACATGATTAAATTTTTCCAACATGTTAAGCAATCAAACTTGTTAAGACTTGGTTAATTGAAACGCAAATTTTGTAAACGTCTGATTACCCAGTTTGATCAATGATTCACGAACGCTATAAGTTGTATATGACATGATGATCCATAAATGAATAAATATATATGTTTAATATGATATAATGATCATCAAGTATCTCATTAAAAATAGTAACAATAAGTTATATACCTAAAAAGGAGACTATTGACGTATAAAACTCGAAACGATACATATAACGATTATCGTTATAACCACGTCTTACTAAATATATATGAAGCATATTAATACATTATTATATTATATATAACATGATAATATGATAATTAAATATATCATTAAGTGTATTAACAATGAACTACATAAGTAAAAACAAGACTACTAACTTAAGGATTTCGAAACGAGACATATATGTAATGATTATCGTTGTAACGACATTTTAATGTATATATCATATTAAGATATATTAATATATCATAATATCATGATAATATAATAATTTAAAATCTCATTTGATATTATAAACTTTGGGTTAACAACATTTAACAAGATCGTTAACCTAAAGGTCTCAAAATAACACTTACATGTAACGACTAATGATGACTTAACGACTCAGTTAAAATGTATATACATGTAGTGTTTTAATATGTATTCATATACTTTTGAAAGACTTCAAGACACTTATCAAAACACTTCTACTTAACAAAAATGCTTACAATTACATCCCCGTTCAGTTTCATCAGCAATTCTACTCGTATGCACCCGTATTCGTACTCGTACAATACACAGCTTTTAGATGTATGTACTATTGGTATATACACTCCAATGATCAGATCTTAGCAGCCCATGTGAGTCACCTAACACATGTGGGAACCATCATTTGGCAACTAGCATGAAATATCTCATAAAATTACAAAAATATGAGTAATCATTCATGACTTATTTACATGAAAACAAAATTACATATCCTTTATATCTAATCCATACACCAATGACCAAAAACACCTACAAACACTTTCATTCTTCAATTTTATTCATCTAATTGATCTCTCTCAAGTTCTAACTTCAAGTTCTAAGTGTTCTTCATAAATTCTACCAGTTCTAGTTACATAAAATCAAGAATACTTTCAAGTTTGCTAGCTCACTTCCAATCTTGTAAGGTGATCATCCAACCTCAAGAAATCTTTGTTTCTTACAGTAGGTTATCATTCTAATACAAGGTAATAATCATATTCAAACTTTGGTTCAATTTCTATAACTATAACAATCTTATTTCAAGTGATGATCTTACTTGAACTTGTTTTCGTGTCATGATTCTGCTTCAAGAACTTCGAGCCATCCAAGGATCCGTTAAAGCTAGATCCATTTTTCTCTTTTCCAGTAGGTTTATCCAAGGAATTTAAGGTAGTAATGATGTTCATAACATCATTCGATTCATACATAAAAAGCTATCATATTCGAAGTGGTAAACTAGTAATCACTAGAACATAGTTTAGTTAATTCTAAACTTGTTGGCAAATAAAGTTAATTCTTCTAAATACACTTTTAAAATCAACTATACACATGATCTATATCTATATGATATGCTAACTTAATGATTTAAAACCCGAAAACACCATAAAACCGGATTTACGCCGTCGTAGTTACAACCGGGGGCTGTTTTGGTTTGGATAACTAAAAACTATGAAAAACTTTGATTTAAAAGCTATACTTCTGGGAAAATGATTTTTCTTATGAACATGAAATCATATCCAAAAATCATGGTTAAACTCAAAGTGAAAGTATGTTTTTCAAAACAGTCATCAAGATGTCGTTCTTTCGACGGAAATGACTACCTCTTTCAAAAACGACTTGTAACTGGTATTTCAAACTATAAACCTATACCTTTTCTGTTTAGTTTCATAAAGTCAAGTTCAAAACGAAACCATGGCCACTTAAATCACTCAAAACGGATTAGAAACGAAGAAATGGCGAGCAAAACAAAATTGGTAAAAACTACTCATTTTAGCTATGTGAAAATTGGTAACAAATCTATTCCAACCATAACTTAATCAACTTGTATTGTATATTATGTAATCTTGAGATACCATATACACGTATACAATGTTTCTACCTATCATGTCGACACATCTATATATATTTTGGAACAACCATAGACACTCTATATGTGAATGTTGGAGTTAGCTATACAGGGTTGAGGTTGATTCCAAAATATATATAGTTTGAGTTGTGATCAATACTGAGATATGTATACACTGGGTCGTGGATTGATTCAAGATAATATATATCGATTTATTTCTGTACATCTAACTGTGGACAACTAGTTGTAGGTTACTAACGAGGACAGCTGACTTAATAAACTTAAAACATCAAAATGTATTAAAAGTGTTGTAAATATATTTTGAACATACTTTGATATATATGTACATATTTGTTATAGATTCGTGAATCGACTAGTGGCCAAGTCTTACTTCCCGACGAAGTAAAAAATCTGTGAAAGTGAGTTATAGTCCCACTTTTAAAATCTAATATTTTTGGAATGAGAATACATGCAGGTTTTATAAATGATTTACAAAATAGACACAAGTACGTGAAACTACATTCTATGGTTGAATTATTGAAATCGAATATGCCCCTTTTTATTAAGTCTGGTAATCTAAGAATTAGGGAACAGACACCCTAATTGACGCGAATCCTAAAGATAGATCTATTGGGCCTAACAAACCCCATCCAAAGTACCGGATGCTTTAGTACTTCAAAATTTATATCATATCCGAAGGGTGTCCCGGAATGATGGGGATATTCTTAAATATGCATCTTGTTAATGTCGGTTACCAGGTGTTCACCATATGAATGATTTTTATCTCTATGTATGGGATGTGTATTGAAATATGAAATCTTGTGGTCTATTTTTATGATTTGATAATATATAGGTTAAACCTATAACTCACCAACATTTTTGTTGACGTTTTAAGCATGTTTATTCTCAGGTGATTATTAAGAGCTTCCGCTGTCGCATACTTAAATAAGGACGAGATTTGGAGTCCATGCTTGTATGATATTGTGTAAAAACTGCATTCATGAAACTTATTTCGTTGTAACATATTTGTATTGTAAACCATTATGTAATGGTCGCGTGTAAATAGGATATTTTAGATTATCATTATTTGATAATCTACGTAAAGCTTTTTAAACCTTTATTGATGAAATAAAGGTTATGGTTTGTTTTAAAATGAATGCAGTCTTTGAAAAACGTCTCATATAGAGGTCAAAACCTCGCAACGAAATCAATTAATATGGAACGTTTTTAATCAATAAGAACGGGACATTTCAGTTGGTATCAGAGCGTTGGTCTTAGAGAACCAGAATTTTGCATTAATGTGTCTTATCGAGTTTGTTAGGATGCATTAGTGAGTCTGGACTTCAACCGTGTTTACTTGAAAAATGATTGCTTAACAAATTTTGTTGGAAACTATATATTTTTAACATGTGAATATTATGTGATATATTAATCTCTTAACGTGTTTGATATTATGTGATAGATGTCAACCTCTAGAACAAGTCCCATTGACTCACCTAATAATGTGAATCAGTCCACGAATCATTCCAATTTACATTGGAATGATTCGTGGACTGATTCACAAGTTCCCGAAGAGGAACCAGAAGAAGAGTCAGAACCGGAAGAAGAATCGGAACCGGAAGAAGAAATAGAACCAGTGGGGGAAATAATAAAACGGTTAAGTAGAAGAAAATCCTCAACCAACCGACCAAAGTTAATTATGGTCAATGGTGTTTCCGCCAAGGAAGCAAAGTATTGGGAGGATTACCAATTCTCTGATGAATCGAATCCCGACAAGGATTTCGATGATGTTATAGAAATTACCCCAACACAATTTAATAAGGCAAAAGAGAATAATAAGAGAAAGGGCATAAAAATAGAGAAATTTGATTCCAAACCCGATGAACTTTATATGTATCGTCAACACCCGTATTTCTTAAGTTGTGACAATAACCCGGGAACCTCTAAACCACCAGGTTTTTCTAAACCAATGTGGAAAACGACGGCTCATATTAGGGGAACATCATATATCCCTAGAAACTTGGCAAAACGAACCAAAACCGAAGAAGAAGAAACGAGCGAGTCAGAATAAGATAGTTGTATTCGTGTGGTGTAATATATGTAATATAGTGTGCTTATGCTTTATGATATATGTAAAAATTGCTTGTATTAATAAGTATTTTTTTTTATGAATCTAACTCTTGTCTATTTTACAGTATAAAAATACAAAATGGATAGACAACCCAATATTTTAAGAGACCTACCCGGAGACATGATTGATGAAATCTTGTCTAGAGTCCGTCAGAATTCCTCGGCACAACTATTTAAGGCGAGATCAGTTTGTAAGACATTCGAAGAATGTTCCAAGAATGCCTTGGTTTATAAAAGGCTTTCGTTCGAAAGATAGGGGATATCACATTGGGAAATCCATAAGTTACGATGTATTTACTTTGACGCATATATTGCGGGGAACCCAAATGCTATTTTACGCAACGGGTTAAGAAATTATTTTGACTCAATATATCCGAATATAGGACTTCGTGATTTAGAAAAAGCGGATAACATGCAACATAAAGAAGCATGTTATGCTTACGGGTTAGTAATGTTCGCTTCTCACCAAAGTGAGAACAAGAACATCGGGCTACAACTATTAAACAAAACGTTCCCACAAGTGACGAAGTCGGTAATTGGGGTAAGAAATGAGGTGTTTAGATTGTTACAGGACTGTTGGACATTACGTAACCCTCGTCCCTTTGATGACGTTACAACATGCTGTTTTATCAACGGCCATAACGGTTATATTCCACAAGACCAAGGATGGGACGTAGTCCTAGTAAAACCAGAATGCATGATTTGTTTCTGGACGTATGAATTGCGTGTCTTTATTTCCTTTGCTGAACGACTTGTGTACTAGCTAGAATTATCTTCACAGCCATCTTGTATCAAATTTATTGTGTGCTATATTTCATGTTATATGTAAAATAAGCGGTATTGTAAGTTTGTAAAATATTGTGTAAAAGTTTGAACGCGAAATATTATTATAATCAGTTTTTCATATAGAATTGTAGTAGTTGAATTGTATATTAGATACTAAGTATGAACTTAACGGGTAGGTACTACCCGAATTTAAACTTATAAAACGCTAATATGAAGAAAAAACTTTTATAAATGAGTTCATATTATGCTACGAGATACTATTGACTACTCTTAATATTCTGTATGATTAACTTGTTTCATTTGACTATTTTGAAGGAAATGGCACCAACTACTCGACATACCTTGAATATGAGCGAAGAGGAATTTCGTGCCTTTCTTGCTTCAAACATAGCCGCAGTACAGGCTGCGCTACATACCAACAATAACCTTGGATCTAGCAGTACAGGAAATCGTGTAGGATGCACCTACAAAGAATTCACTGCCTGCAAACCTTTGGAATTTGATGGTACCGAAGGACCGATCGAATTGAAACGGTGGACCGAGAAGGTTGAATCGGTGTTTGCCATAAGTAAGTGTACTGAAGAGGACAAAGTGAAGTACGCTACGCATATCTTCACAGGTACTGCGTTAACATGGTGGAATACCTATCTAGAGCAAGTGGGACAAGATGATGCTTACGCACTACCGTGGTCAGCATTCAAGCACTTGATGAACGAGAAGTATCATCCCATAATTGAGGTCAATAAGCTCAAGACAGAACTTAGAGGGTTACGAACCCAAGGATTTGATATTACCACATATGAAAGACGATTCACATAATTGTGCCTATTGTGTCCGGGAGCGTTCGAAGATGAGGAAGAGAAGATCGACGCGTTTGTGAAAGGATTACCGGAAAGAATCCAAGAAGATATAAGTTCACACGAACCCGCCTCCATATAACAGGCATGTAGAATGGCTCACAAACTAGTGAACCAGATTGAGGAAAGAATTAAAGAACAGGCGGCTGAAGAGGCCAATGTGAAGCAAGTCAAAAGAAAGTGGGAGGAAAACGGTGATAAGAATCACCAATACAACAACAACAGCAATTACAACAATAATCGCAACAACTATCCCAACAATCGCAACATCAATCGCAACTACAACAAACGGCCCAACAACAACAACAACAACAACAACAACAACAACAGCAACTACAACAATCATCCCAACAACAATAACAACCGCAACAACAACAATAATCAGAAGCAGCTATGCCAAAGGTGTGAAAAGTATCACTCGGGGTTCTGCACCAAATTTTGCAACAAGTGTAAAAGAAATGGTCATAGCGCTGCGAAGTGTGAGGTCTACGGACCAGGGGTTAACAGAACGAAAGGAACAAATGGTGTCGGAACGAGTAATGGTGGAGCAAGTAGTGTCGGAGCAAGTTATGCCAATGTAGTTTGTTATAAATATGGAAAACCGGGCCACATTATTAGAAATTGCCCGAACCAAGAGAACACGAATGGACAAGGCCGTGGAAGAGTTTTCAATATTAATGCGGCAGAGGCACAGGAAGACCCGGAGCTTGTTACGGGTACGTTTATTATTGACAATAAATCTGCTTACGTTTTATTTGATTCGGGTGCGGATAGAAGCTATATGAGTAGAGATTTTTGTACTAAATTAAGTTATCCATTGACGCCGTTGGATAGTAAATTTTACTCGAATTAGCAAACGGTAAATTAATTTCAGCAGATTATATATGCCGAAATCGAGAAATTAAACTGGGTAGCGAAATATTTAAGATTGATTTGATACCAGTAGAGTTAGGGAGTTTTGATGTAATAGTTGGCATGGACTGGCTGAAGAAGGTGAAAGCAGAGATCGTATGTTATAAAAATGCAATTCGCATTGTACGAGAAGAAGGAGAACCCTTAATGGTGTACAGAGAAAAGGGCAACACGAAGCTACATCTTATTAGTAATTTGAAGGCACAAAAACTAATAAGAAAAGGTTGCTATGCTGTTCTAGCACATGTCGAGAATGTACAAACTGAAGAAAAGAGCATCAATGATGTTTTTGTCGCAAAAGAATTTCCCGATGTATTTCCGAAAGAATTACTGGGACTACCTCCACATTGATCTGTTGAATTTCAAATATATCTTGTACCAGGAGCTGCACCAATAGCTCGTGCTCCTTACAGACTCGCACCCAGCGAGATGAAAGAACTGCAAAGCCAACTGCAAGAACTATTAGAACGTGGTTTCATTCAACCAAGCACATCACCATGGGGAGCTCCTGTTTTGTTTGTCAAGAAGAAAGATGGTACATTTAGGTTGTGTATTGACTACAGAGAGTTGAACAAACTTACCATCAAAAACCGTTATCCACTGACGAGAATTGACGACTTATTTGATCAACTACAAGGCTCGTCGGTTTATTCAAAGATCGATTTACGTTCTGGATATCATCAAATGCGAGTAAAGGAGGATGATATTCCAAAAACTGCTTTTAGGACGCGTTATGGTCATTACGAGTTTATGGTTATGCCGTTTGGATTGACTAACGCACCAGCTGTGTTCATGGACCTTATGAACCGAGTGTGTGGGCCATATCTTGACAAGTTTGTCATTGTTTTCATCGATGACATACTTATTTACTCAAAGAATGATCAAGAGCACGAAGAACATTTGAGAAAAGTGCTAGAAGTATTGAGGAAAGGAAAACTGTACGCTAAGTTTTCAAAGTGTGCATTTTGGTTGGAAGAAGTTCAATTCCTCGGTCACATAGTGAACAAAGAAGGTATCCAGGTGGACCCGGCAAAGATCGAAACCGTTGAAAAGTGGAAAACCCCAAAAACTCCGAAGCATATACGTCAATTTTTAGGATTGGCTGGTTACTACAGAAGATTCATCCAAGATTTTTCCAAAATAGCAAAATCCTTGACTGCATTAACGCATAAAGGGAAGAAATTTGAATGGAAGGATGAACAAGAGAAGGCGTTTCAGTTATTGAAGAAAAAGCTAACTACGGCACCTATATTGTCATTGCCTGAAGGGAATGATGATTTTGTGATATATTGTGACGCCTCAAAGCAAGGTCTCGGTTGTGTATTAATGCAACGAATGAAGGTAATTGCTTATGCGTCTAGACAATTGAAGATTCACGAGCAAAATTATACGACGCATGATTTGGAATTAGGCGCGGTTGTTTTTGCATTAAAGACTTGGAGGCACTACTTATATGGGGTCAAAAGTATTATAAATACCGACCACAAAAGTCTTCAACACATATTTAATCAGAAACAACTGAACATGAGGCAGCGTAGGTGGATTGAATTGTTGAATGATTACGACTTTGAGATTCGTTACCACTGATAATGCTAAAAACGAACATATATTTCATAGCATTATCCCTCAAGAAAGACAAGTTTTTAGTTGCAACTGTTCTATTTACAAGTGATATTCGTTTAAATAATAAAAGGTGAAGACAAAAGACAGATTCGACAAATTGAAGACGCAAACGACCAAAAAGCTCAAAAGTACAAAATACAATCAAAGAGGTTCCAATTATTGATAAGAAACGTCTCAAAATTACAAGAGTACAAGATTCAAAACGCAAAGTACAAGATATTAAATTATTCGCAAGGACGTTCGAAAATCCGGAACCGGGACCAGAGTCAACTCTCAACGCTCGACGCAACGGACTAAAAATTACAAGTCAACTATGCACATGAATATAATATAATATATAATTAATTCTTAAAATTAATATATATATTATATTATATTTAAAAACCGTCGGCAGAAGAAAACAACCAAATGTGGCTCTCCCCAGCTGGCCATGCGATCGCATGGCTTTGAAGGGCAAAGTTCATGCGATCGCATGAGGCTCTTTTCCAGCTCACAAGGCCTATAAAACACGAGCTCTGGTATACCATATATCATATATCTTTCTCTCTATCTCGTAAACATATATATATATATATATATATATATATATATATATATATATATATTATAATTTTAATTTTAAATTTTAATTTTAATTCTAATAATAAGGGTATGTTAGCAAATGTTGTAAGGGTGTAAGTCGAAATTCTGTCCGTGTAACGCTACGCTATTTTTAATCATTGTAAGTTATGTTCAACCTTTTTAATTTAATGTCTCATAGCTAAGTTATTATTATGCTTATTTAATCCGAAGTAATCATGATGTTGAGCTAATTATTAAAATTGAGTAATTGGGCTTTGTACAATAATTGGGGTTTGGACAAAAGAACGATACTTGTGGAAATTAGACTATGGGCTATTAATGGGCTTTATATTTGTTTAACTAAATGATAATTTGTTAATTTTAATATAAAGATTTACAATTAGACGTCCCTATAAATAACCATATACACTCGATAGGACACGATGGGCGTGGTATTTATATGTACTAATAATCGTTCATTTAACCGGACACGGGAATGGATTAATAGTCACTAGAATTATTAAAACAGGGGTGAAATTATGTACAAGGACACTTGGCATAATTGATAACAAAGTATTAAAACCTTGGGTTACACGCAGTCGATAACCTGGTGTAATTATTAAACAAAGTATTAAAAATCTTGTGACAGTTTAAGTCCCCAATTAGTTGGAATATTTAACTTCGGGTATAAGGATAATTTGACGAGGATACTCGCACTTTATATTTATGACTGATGAATTGTTATGGACAAAAACCAGACGGACATATTAAATAATCCAGGACAAAGGACAATTAACCCATGGGCATAAAACTAAAATCAACACGTCAAACATCATGATTACGGAAGTTTAAATAAGCATAATTCTTTTATTTCATATTTAATTTCCTTTATTTTATATTTAATTGCACTTCTAATTATCGCACTTTAATTTATTGTTATTGTATTTAATTGCACTTTTAATTATCGTACTTTTTAATTATTGTATTTTATTTCATCGCACTTTTATTTATCGCAATTTCATTATTGTTATTTACTTTACCCTTTAAATTAAGTTATATTTATTTTTATTATTTTACATTAGGTTTTAACTGCGACTAAAGTTTTAAAATCGACAAACCGGTCATTAAACGGTAAAAACCCCCCTTTATAATATTAATATTACTTATATATATATTTGTATTTTTATAAAATAAAACTAATATAGCGTTAAGCTTTGATTAAAAGATTCCCTGTGGAACGAACCGGACTTACTAAAAACTACACTACTGTACGATTAGGTACACTGCCTATAAGTGTTATAGCAAGGTTTAAGTATATCCATTCTATAAATAAATAAATATCTTGTGTAAAATTGTATCGTATTTAATAGTTTTTCCTGTAAAAATATAAGCTATTTTATATACACCTCGCATAACATCAAGTATTTTTAGCGCCGCTGCCGGGGAGCAAAATCTAGCTTAAAAGCCGGAAGCGCAACGCTAAATATAAAAAAAAAAGATTTTTATTTTTAGTTTACTTTTATAAAAAAATACACTTTTGTAAAAATACGTTTTAATATATTCAAAAATATAAAAAGAAAAACAAAAATATAAATATTTTTAAGAGTTTATTAAATTTTTAAGTTTTATAAAGTTTCTTTATTTTTATTTTATAAAAATATAAGTTTTGTTTAAATATTTTGTGTTTATTTAAAACATAAAAATAATAATAATAATAATAATAAACTCTCGGCCTGTACTGTAGCAGCCTAGTGTCTGGCCCGAAACCCTAGCCCATGCGATCGCATGGCCGGGTAACATATAACTCATGCGATCGCATGAGCTCACCTGACACGTCTGATTAGTCTGCCAACTGCATTAATTACGGTGTAATAATTATTATTATTATTATTTAATTAAAACCCTAATTAGGGTTAGTATTTTAAATAATTAATTTATTTTTATTTATTTAATTTGTATTTTAAGTTTAATTAGTTTAATTAATTTATAAAATTAATAGTTTTATAAAATAAATAATATAAAAATAATATTTTTATAAAAATTGTAATTTTTTACAACTTTTAATATATTTTTATATTTTGTATCTTTTTAATTGTTTTAGCGTAATTTTTGTATTTTTCGCTCGTATTTAGTTTTAAGATATAATTTTTGCCATAGTTATTTTTATATCTAGAATTTTAGGCTTTGCCGTAAAATCCCTTAAGTGCTTTTTCTTTAGACTAAGATCTAAGTGCTTTAGAATTTTGCGACGCCTTTTTAAGTTTTAGTTCCTTTTTAAGATATTACCATTTAGGGTATAGTTTAACTTTTAAGCTTTAATATTTTTAGACGCAACTTTTAATTTTTAGTTTTTAGTTCCTTTTTAAGTTTCAACGCGCTACTTTCTTATTTTTATTTTTCGACGCCTTTTACCTATGTATCAATTATCACTCCAATTAGTAATCTCAATTTGCAATTTTAATTTTAAGTTAGTGATAGTAATAAGGTTGGGTTAGTCGAGTGTTTTTAAAATTTTATAAGTCGCTCTTTTTCTTTTCTTTTTCGCCCTTTTTCGACGCGCTTTCTTTTTCTTTCTTATTTCTCGACATTCTAGTTTTAGGACATAGATTTTTATTCTTCTTCTTATCTATATCTCTTAAAATTACGAAAATTTATTTTAAGTGGTTAAATTGATAGACATCAAAATTTTATGGTTCGTAGTAATAGTTGGATTTGTACGTGGACCGGGTTATTGGAGCCAAACAGTACTCAATTATATTGAGACCAAACGAATCCTGCCCCTCTGCTGCATCTTTTGGCTATTCAAAACGTGGGCAAAATCATAAAAGTCTATTAATTGGATAACTTATATAATTTTTCTTTCCTTTTAAAAACTAATAGGATATTCAGTGAATGCACCGAGCAAGACGTTCACCACCTTTTGTACGTTCACCACTTGTAACCAGATCAAGACATCTAGCAAATATTGTCGCTGTTAATTTTTCTTTAGAATCGTCATCCAGTCAACCAAGTACTCCAATTCAAATTTCCGATAATCCATTTTTTGAACCCGACCTCACAATTGAGAATCCGGAGAATATTCAGGGACGATTCATAGATCCTGAACCATTAATTTTTTCTCCGGAACCACCAATCATTCAAACAGAGATTGTTGAGGAACGAACCATTAAATCAGAATTCTCTAGTGATTCAGATTCAACAAATTCAATCTTGGAAAATCTAGAACCTTTAAGTATGGAAGACCGAATGAGAGCTAAACGCACTGGCCAAGGTCATGCAATTACTCATCCTGACATTAATGCACCAGATTATGAAATCAAAGGACAAATTCTACACATGGTGACTAATCAATGCCAATTTAGTGGTGCGCCGAAGGAAGATCCAAACGAACATCTTCGTACCTTTAATAGGATCTGCACACTATTTAAAATAAGAGAAGTTGAAGATGAACAGATATATCTCATGTTATTTCCCTGGACTTTAAAGGGAGAAGCCAAAGATTGGTTGGAATCGTTACCTGAAGGGGCGATTGATACATGGGACGTTTTAGTTGAAAAATTTCTTAAACAATTCTTTCCGGCATCTAAAGCCGTAAGACTTCAAGGAGAAATTGTTACGTTCACACAGAAACCGAATGAAACTCTATATGAGGCGTGGACCAGATTTGGAAAGTTATTGAGAGGATGTCCGCAACATAGTTTAGACACCTGTCAAATAGTACAAATATTCTACCAAGGATGCGACATCACTACAAGGAAAGACATAGATATAGCAGCTGGTGGTTCTATTATGAAGAAAACCGAAACTGATGCTTATAAAATTATTGATAACACTGCTTCCCACTCACATGAGTGGCATCAAGAAAAAGATATCGTTAGATCATCTAAAGCAGCTAGAGCCGATTCTAGCCATGACTTAGATTCCATTTCTGCAAAGATAGATGCTGTCGAGAGACGAATGGAAAAGATGACTAAAGATATCCACTCAATACGAATTAGTTGTGAGCAGTGTGGAGGACCACATTTGACAAAAGATTGTCTCAGTATTGAATTAACAATGGAACAAAAAGAGAATATTTCATACATAAACCAAAGGCCTGGAAATAATTATCAGAATAATTATCAACCGCCAAGATCGATTTACAATCAAAACCAGAATTATAACCGAAATATTCCATACAACAACCAACAAGGTCCTAGCAATCAACAAGTATCCAATAATACTTACAACCAGCAAAGACCTAATTTTCAAAACAAACCACCACAAACCGATGATAAAAAGCCGAATTTAGAAGATATGATGACAAAGCTAGTTGAAACTCAAACGCAGTTTTTCACATCTCAGAAACAAACTAATGAACAAAATGCTCAAGCATTTAGAAATCAACAAGCTTCTATTCAAAACTTGGAACAAGAAGTAAGTAACCTAGCAAGGTTAATAGGAGAAAGAAAACCGGGAAGTTTACCTGGTGATACAAATGCTAACCCCCAGAATGAAACAGCTAAAGCCATTACCACAAGAAGTGGTACAACACTTAAACCACCTGAAATACCTGTAACTTGTGATGAAACTATTCCTACTCCACAAGAACCACAACCTGATCAAGATAAGGAAAAAGAACCGGTAGTTGAAAAGGTTAATGAAGATAACACAGTTAAGGCTAAACCTTATGTTAAACCATACCAACCACCACTTCCTTACCCGAGTAAAATGAAAAAAGAGAAACTTGAAGCCGAGCAATCCAAATTCTTGGATATGTTTAAACAGATAAATGTAAATCTTCCTTTCATTGATGTGATTTCAGGAATGCCTAGATATGCTAAATTTCTGAAAGATCTAATCTCAAATAGAAAGAAAATGGAAGAACTCTCGGCTGTTACTATGAATGCTAATTGTTCAGCAGTGCTGTTGAATAAGATACCAGAAAAACTATCTGATCCAGGAAGTTTCACAATTCCATGTTTTCTGGGTAGTCTTAGTTCAATAGAAGCATTAGCAGACTTAGGTGCTAGTATAAATCTAATGCCGTATTCACTATACACTAAACTAGACCTTGGAGAATTGAAACCAACAAGAATAAGTATACAACTAGCCGATAGATTAATAAAATATCCTAGAGGGATAATGGAGAACATGCTAGTTAAAGTTGGTACTTTAGTATTTCCAGTAGATTTTGTTGTTCTGGACATGGAAGAAGATTCTCAAGTTCCTCTCATATTAGGAAGACCATTCTTAAAAACGGCTAAAGCAATGATAGAAGAAGACAGATATCGATATAAATTATTGATAGAAGAACCTCTGAAATTAGAGTTAAAGCCACTTCCAAACCATTTGGAATACGCTTATTTACATGGTGAATCTGAATTACCTGTAATAATATCGTCTTTTCTTACTGAAAATGAGAAATCACAACTCATTTCTGTGTTGAAAGCTCATAAACCAGCTATTGCATGGAAGATTCATGATATCAAAGGAATAAGTCCTTCGTATTGCACACATAAAATCCTTATGGAAGAAGGTCATAAAACGTATGTGCAACGCCAACGAAGACTAAATCCTAATATGCAAGATGTTGTTAAAAAGAAATTATTAAACTGCTAGATGCAGGTTTAATTTACCCAATTTCTGATAGTCCATGGGTAAGCCCAGTTCAATGCGTGCCTAAGAAGGGTGGCATGACTGTCATTACAAATGAGAAAAATGAGCTTATTCCTACTTGGACTGTAACAGGATGGCGTGAATGTATAGATTATAGAAAATTAAATGACGCCACCAGAAAAGATCACTTTCCCTTACCTTTCATTGATCAAATGGTGGAAAGATTAGCCAGAAATAGTTACTATTGTTTTCTTGATGGTTTTTCCGGATATTTTCAAATTCCAATAGCACCCGAGGACCAAGAGAAAATCACGTTCACGTGCCCTTATGGTACTTTTGCTTACAAACGCATGTCATTTGGACTTTGCAACGCCCCTGCAATCTTTCAAAGGTGCATGATGGCGATTTTTCACGACATGATAGAAGAATGCATGGAAGTTTTCATGGATGACTTTTCAGTCTTCGGTGATACTTTTGAATCATGTCTAGTTAATCTGGAACGAATGCTTATTAGATGCGAACAATCAAATCTAGTACTTAATTGGGAGAAATGCCATTTCATGGTTAAAGAAGGCATCGTTCTTGGCCATAAAATTTCAAAGGAAGGAATTGAAGTGGATAGAGCTAAAGTAGATGTAATTGCTAAACTTCCACATCCCACCAATGTTAGAGGAGTTAGGAGTTTTCTAGGACATGCCGGTTTTTACCGACGTTTCATAAAAGATTTTTCTAAAATTGCCACTCCTATGAATAAACTCCTAGAAAAGGATGCTCCATTCATCTTTTCAGATGAATGTATCAAATCTTTTAATATTCTTAAAGAGAAACTCACTAATGCGCCGATCATGATAACACCAAATTAGAATCTACCGTTTGAACTTATGTGCGATGCAAGTGATTTTGCAATGGGAGCCGTTTTAGGACAAAGGATTGAAAAATGATTTCAACCTATATATTATGCTAGTAAGACGTTACAAGGAGCACAAACAAATTACACAACTACTGAAAAAGAACTCCTTGCTATTGTCTTTGCTTTTGACAAATTTCGTTCATATCTCGTTCTAGCAAAAACGGTGGTCTATTCCGACCATTCTGCTCTTAGATACCTATTTTCGAAACAAGATGCCAAACCATGATTAATCCGTTGGATCTTACTCTTACAAGAGTTCGATATTGAAATTCGAGATAAAAGAGGAGCAGAAAATCTCGCCGCTGATCATCTTTCTCGTCTTGAAAATCCTGAATTAGAAGTTCTAAATGAATCGGCCATACAAGATAACTTTCCTGATGAATATCTATTGAAGATAGATTATAATGAAATTCCATGGTTTGCAGACTATGCAAACTACTTAGTATGTGGATTCCTTGAAAAAGGATTATCGCACCAAAAACGAAAGAAATTCTTTTGTGATATAAAACACTATTTCTGGGAAGATCCACATCTGTTTAAAAGTTTTCCCGATGGAATAATACGCTGATGTGTATTCGGAGATGAAGCCAATCAAATTTTAAACCATTGTCACACAGGACCAACAGGAGGGCATTATGGGCCTCAACTAACAGCAAGAAAAGTTTATGATGCTGGATTCTATTGGCCTACAATTTACAAAGACGCACACCTTCTTTGCAAATCCTGTGATGCTTGTCAAAGGGCTGGAAAAATAAGTCAACGTGATAAAATGCCACAAAATGTCATTCAATTATGTGAAGTATTTGACATTTGGGGTATTGACTTTATGGGTCCATTTCCAAAATCTCATAATAATCTATATATTCTTGTAGCCATTGATTATGTATCTAAATGGGCGGAAGCACAAGCTCTCCTAACTAACGATGCGCGAGTTGTAGTCAACTTTTTAAAACGTCTTTTTGCAAGGTTTGGAACACCGAAAGCTTTAATAAGTGATTGGGGTACTCATTTCTGTAATAATCAACTTGAGAAAGTTCTTAAAAGATATGGAGTAACTCATAAAATCTCCATCGCATATCATCCACAAACAAGTGGACAAGTTGAAAATACCAACCGAGCTTTAAAACGTATTCTAGAAAAAACTGTAGGATCAAATCCGAAGGAATAGTCCATAAAATTGGAGGATGCACTCTGGGCTTTTAGAACAGCCTACAAAACTCCAATTGGAACCACACCTTTTAGACTCGTTTATGGAAAAGTATGTCATCTTCCAGTAGAAATTGAAAACAAACCATTTTAGGCTTTGAAGACATGTAATCTTGATTTACATGAAGCTGTACGTCTACAGTTAAGTCAATTAAATGAATTAGAAGAATTAAGACATGAAGCATACGAAAATTCGTTAATCTATAAGGAAAGAACGAAGAAATGGCATGATAAAAGAATCAGAAGTTCAAAAGAATTTAAAGAAGGAGACAGAGTTCTTCTTTTCAATTCACGATTCAAGCTATTTCCTGGAAAATTGAAATCAAGATGGTCTGGACCATTCATAGTCAAAAGAGTTTTCCCATACGGAATGATAGAATTAATAAATTCAAATGGAATTGAATTTAAAGTTAATGGTCACAGAGTTAAACATTACATAGATAGTCCGATGGAAGTCGACAACGAAGTTAATCACAATTTCGATACCACAGCTAACTAAGTGTGGGGAGAATCAAGTCTTTAAAGGATAATATGTATTTCTGTTAGAGTTAGATTTTCTGTTTTCGTGTAGTTCTCGAAAAATGGAACCCGAATGCTCTTTCCCTAGCAGACCCTAAAGAACTAGTCTTCTCCCCCCATTCTGAATTTTTATTTTTTTTTAGGTTTTTACGAAATGAAGACTTCCTGTGAACTAAACCATGGTCTAATGCTACACGCTTTGATTACTAAACGTAATAATGACACACTTCCGAGTGAACTAGTATCAGTAATCAGAGAAAGATTGGACGGAGTAAGAAAAGAATCCAGATGCGAAGATAATAAGTTACAATTTGGTAAAGGAAAATCAAAATCCGCAGCGAAAAGAAGAGCACGACACCTAGAAAGATGTCACAAATGCGGAAAATGATCACATGGAGGTAAATGTTCAAATAATCAAACCTATTCAAACACCGAATTTGTTACTTTATGCAGAGACGGACCGTTCATATGTTTAGAAGAAAAAAACACTGAATGCTCGAGGTTACGCCTATGTAGCTATGGAAAACCAATTAAACCGACTATCTTATGAGTGGGATAGATCGTATCACTAAGAATACTATCTCACAGGTAAGTCTGTACAGTTTTTATTTTTTTTATTTTTATTTTTAACCTTTTGATAATAAACGCTAATTTGTTCGCTATAAAGTATTAAATTGGTATTCGATGAAATTAGGTTTGGCGACCGAAATTATTGATATCATTCAAAAATTTATTACATCACTGCGAAATTTAACGTTTATTCTTAAGGTATAAATATCTTTAATCAATCAAAATAAAATATTTCAAAAATTCGTCATGAGTTAAATTAGGTCATGGAACCGAAATTACTTTACCGAAAAGAGGGGCGTATATTTTTGATAATATTTGATTGATTAAAGTGGGATAAAAAGCCAAAAAGATTTTTAATCTTATTTTTACCATGTTTTTAAAATTAATAAATTTGTATTAAAAAAACAATTTATTGTAAACTTTTTAAATCAATATATTTAAAATTGTAAATATTTGAAAAATTAATATTTTTAATATAAGTTTGTATGAAAATAAAAATATAATATAAGTTTGGTGTGAATTTTTAATTTTATGCATTTTTAATATAAGTTTGGTGTGAATTTTTAATTTTATGCATTTTTAATTTGAGTTTGGTGTGAATTTTTAATTTTATGCATTTTTAATTTAAGTTTGGTGTGAATTTAAAAACAAAAATTTACTTTATTTCGTAAGTTAAAAATATGATTTTTAAAATTCGCCGTGAGTTGAAGACTAGGTCTTTGAACCGAAATTGCTTTACCCGAGGGAGGGACGAGAACTTTTATTATCATGATTTTTAATCTTATTGAATTAAAGTATGCCAAAAACATTAAAAAACCCCAAAAATCTTTGCTTTTAAAATCGCGCTTTAATTTGTCAAATTTTAAAATTTTGTCGAGGGACAGACTAGGACAACGATCCGAAACACCCTCGCTCCTAAAGGAAAACAAAATTTTTAGAATTTAATTAATTATATGTTTTATAAAGTATAAGGTTGTTTAAAAAAAAAACATGAAATCACTGTAGCCGGGAACCAATGCGATCGCATGGGATTCTCACTATCCCTTCATGCGATCGCATGGAGAGTAAAATCAGGCCTGATACATACAGCTTGCTGCTCTGCTTTCTCCACAAAACACACACAACATACACGAAAATACTCTCAAATCTTCATCAAAATTCACTAAAATTCACCGTAATTCGTCATTTTTCTTGCTCTAATCATGCCTAGATTCTCATTCTTCAGTAAAATGGTAAAAATTACACCCCTAAACTCATAAATTTGCTAGTTTTTGTGATAATTACCAATATTTTACCTAATGCAATTTTGTTAATTTCTAGTGTAATTAGTGTTAAATTATTAGTATTTGATGCATGTATAACCTAGATTGATGCTATTTAACATGATTTGAAGCCAAAAACTTCAAAATTTTTAGAAATCTAGGGTTTGTGTTGTTGAGCAATTTGGAGCTTTTTGATATAAACAGAATATGGCCAATTTTTGTCATGAATTATTGCTAAATTGAGTAGTGTAACATGTTTAGGTAGTTAAATGATCCAAACATTGATCCTAAACATGATTTTTGGAGATTAAAGTGGACTTTTTAAGTCCAAAATTCATGAACTTGATTAATTTGATGTAATTGCCATTTGAGACTTGTTTAATTATTAGTAATGACTATTTTGACATGTTATTTGAGTTAAATGCTTATGAACTTTGTATACATTTTCATATGTGCTTATTTGAAAAGTGTAGAATTGTGAAAAATTGTGAAAATGTGTATAAGTTTAATTTTGATTTAACATGTTATAGTGATTGTTTTAAGTTGTTATTTTGCTAACACTAATGCATATTTGGATGCACAAATTTTGTGTTTAATGTGTTTTGCAGAAAGCCGATACGGGAGGTTCAGGAGCATCATCATCTAGACGACCAACATCAGCACCAGAACCAGAACCAGAAATGCAACACGAACAAGAACCACAACAAGAACCACAACAACAGCCTGATCAGCACATAACTTATTATGATCCGGTACAGTTTGTTGATGAATTCATAGTATTCCCAATGAGGCCGCCAGTAGAATTCCCAACGATTCCTGAGCACACTCTGCATCCTAATCTGAGATTTGATTGGAGATGGAGAGATTACGAGACATATCAAAGGAACAAATTCAAATTGGTAACAAAAAATGTAGAGGTGCCAAGGGTAATCGATTGGGTTCCTTTGAAAACGGTCCATCTAGCTGACCGTGTTAGACAACTTTTAGTTCAAAGGTATGGTAGTTCTTCTTTTACAGATTGGGAACGTCTTTTCACCATTCGTAGACCTGCATATAAGGAATGGTGTGTTGAGTTGATGAGTACTGTATCACTTGATACAAATATAGTTAGAATAGATGATAGAAGATTTCTTAGGTTTATCCTTGGTGGTAGAATGTACAGAATGTCCATGCTGGACATGGCCAGGGCTTTACAGATATATACTCCTGGTGAGTTGCTACTACCCGATTGTACAAACTTGATTCATTATGGTGAAAGGGTAGATAGCAACTTTGACGCTGACGCTATTTGGAGGCGTATGTCACATTTTGATGTTTTTACACGAGCATGAGGACACTCCTATACACATATTGACAGAGCCGTGCTTCGTATTATTCATAGATTTTTGGCTAACTCGATTATACAGAGAGGTCATAATAAAGAAAAAATTACCTTACATGATTTATTCTACCTAAAGTGTATTCGGGATCCTAGAAGCTTTGTCAATATCCCTAACTGTGTTACTTTTTATTTATCTAAAATAGTAGAGGGAATGCAGGACGGGAGTATAATAGGAGGAGGTATTTTTGTTACTCTCATTGGAGAGTATTTAGGTGTTGATAGGAACCAAGGGGGTCCATTACAGCTTTGTAGAGAACAGGTTGAGCCCTTAGGATTGAAAGTTTATGTGGGTGCTAAGGTATTGAAAAGTAGACGTAACCAGGCAGTACCCTATGAGGGACCTCATCCACAGGTAGAAAGGGGCTCAGACGAGGAAAGGGAGGAAGCGGAAGACATTAGAGATGTCTTTCGAGATGCTATTCTTGACGCCCACGTTCGCATAGATGAAGAATCAATGACGAACGCGGCCAGACATAGTATGTATGAGCAGTGGAACTCCGAGCGAGTATACGAGGATTATAGGCGACGCCCACACGATAGTTGGTTAGTTCATCAGCACCAAATCATGAGCCAGCTATCATATCAGGTACCAAATAACTATGTACCTACTCGACCTGCTTATTTTCCGCCACACAGCCCCGAGATCCGACCACCCTTTAACCGGTATGACTATAACCAAGCCTATCAAAACACATATAACCAACAATGGAACCCACCTGACGAGATGAACTGGAACCCATATCCAGACTGATTTAGTTCCATTTGGTTATTTTTATGATTTTTATGTTTTTATCTTTTTAATTATTCATGTTTAAACTTATGTTATCGGATATATTTGTGTAATTTTTATCATTTTTATTATTATTGTGTACTAATATTTTACATTTAGGATTTGAAAGTGGGATATTAAGTCCCATTTCAAATTGCCATGCATGTTTATATTTGTATGTATGTATATTGTCGATTGTACAAAACAGGGTAAAACAGCGCATTTTCAAAGACTGGCATTAAGTTCAGCAAAAGCTAGTTTTGACGACAAAACGAAAAACAAATGTGATGTAACAACAAGAAGGAATGAACAAATGATGTGCACCATTTATCATTCAGCAAACAAACGCCAATATGTTTGGAAACTTTGGTAAAATTTAATCATTTTTCTACGCTAATCACCCTCAATAATTTAAATTGTTACTGATTTCTTGCAAATGAGGGCATTGCATGATCTTAAGTGTGGGAAGGGGTTAAATTCTTTCGGATTTTTAAATTTTTTACTTTAAACACTTGGTTACCATTAAAAATACTAGTAACGTAGTAGTTGTATTAGAATCTAGTGCTCTCTGATAATAAAGAACAGCCCTAGTCTTATATACTGACTACCCAATTCTAGTAAAATTTTTCAAAATTTTCAATTAAATGAACTCAAAATCATGTTTATACATATTTATGAACGATAAAACTAGGTGTTAACACCGAAATTATTATTACCTCGGAAAGGACATAAATTGAGAAACAAACCAAAATGTTAAAATTCATTTAAAATGGAATAGAGGACAATAAAAAGGAAAATAAAAGCCAAGTGTGGGAAAAATTACCAAGTTATCTTAAACATATGTCACATATTTCTGTAACAAATAATTGAAGATACTTTTACTTTGGACTAAACTTGAAAGGACCCGTTCATATACATTATAAACGATTCACAATAGTTGATTACATTGCGAGGTATTTGACCTCTATATGATACAATTTACAAACATTGCATTCGTTTTTAAAAGACAATCTTTCTTTACATCGAAAATTGACAGGCATGCATACCATTTCATAATATCCACTATCCAACTATAAATTGATTTAATAATAATCTTTGATGAACTCAATGACTCGAATGCAACGTTCTTCGAAATATGCTATGAAAGACTCCAAGTAATATCTTTAAAATGAGCAAATGCACAGCGGAAGATTTCTTTAACACCTGAGAATAAACATGCTTTAAAGTGTCAACCAAAAGGTTGGTGAGTTCATTAGTTTATCATAATCATTTATTTCCATCGTTTTAATAGACCACAAGAATTTCATTTCCAGTTCTCATAAATATACGTCCCATGCATAGAGACAAAAATAATCATTCATATGGTGAACACCTGGTAACCGACATTAACTAGATACATATAAGAATATCCCCTATCATTCCGGGATCCTCCTTCGGACATGATATAAATTTCGAAGTACTAAAGCATCCGGTACTTTGGATGGGGTTTGTTAGGCCCAATAGATCTATCTTTAGGATTCGCGTCAATTAAGGTGTCTGTTCCCTAATTCTTAGATTACCAGACTTTAATAAAAAGGGGCATATTCGATTTCGGTAATTCAACCATAGAATGTAGTTTCCATTACTTGTGTCTATTTCGTCAAACATTTATAAAAGCGCATGTATTCTCAGTCCCAAAAATATAAAGGGTAAAAAGGCAAATGAAACTCACCATACTGTATTTCGTAGTAAAAATACATATAACATCATTGAACAAGTGCAAGGTTGACCTCGGATTCACGAACCTAAATTAATTATATATATTTATGTATTGGTCAATATTTGTCTAACAAATTAGGTTAAGTCATAGTGTACCACAATCCTAATGCTCGAGACTAATATGCAAAAGTCAACAAAAGTAAATTTGACTCAAAATAATTTTCAAAAATCTATACATGATTAATATATAGTTTAAATATCGTCGTTTTATATTTTTAAATATTTTTAAAAGATTTATTAGAGTAAATAATATAATTTATTTATTAATAAATAAAATTTTATATTAAATTTATATAATAAAATATACTTTTATGTATATTAAGTAATAAAATTTATAGGGTTCATTTAATATCATAAAGATAATATGATAGGTATTATTAAAGTAAGTTATTACACGTAGTAAAATATGTTTGTATCACATATTTATTTGATAAAATAATATCTATAATGATAGTAAGTAAAAGTTGTATTATTTTGTAATAACAATTATTATTATAAAAATATCAATATTTATAATTACTAAGATGACATTATGATAAAACGATAATTCTAATTATGATAACTTTAATATTTACGATAATTTTTAATATTATCTTTAAAATAATAATTCTATTTAAAATAATAATAATAATGATATTTTATAGTAACAATGACATTTCTATTAAAATGATAATTTTTGTTAAAATGATAGTTTTAATACTAACGATACTTTTAATAATAATAATAGTAATGATAAAAATAATAAGAACGATAATTTTATCTAAATCAATATCTTATAATATTTTAATTTCATCATGATACTCTTACTCATTATTTCCTAATCGTTTCGTTTAATAGCTTTTAATCGTCTTTTATATCGTGTTCATAATAATGATAATAATAGTAATCAAAATAATTAGGTGTTACAAATATTTGTTTTAAATACACTAATATTAATAATGATAGTTACTATAACATTATTAACGATAATACTAATAATTATCTTAATGATAATATAGTAATAATAATAATAACAATAACAATAACCATTTTAAAATAATGATATATATATTAATAACGATAATAATAATAATAATACTAATAATAATAATAATAATAATAATAATAATGATAATAATAATAATAATAATAATAATTGGATAATAATAATAATACTAATTATAACTTTAACGATAATAACGATAGTAATAATAAAAAAATAACAATTTTTAATGATAAATCCCTTTTATTGATAAAGATAATAATAATCATAATAATAAGATAAAACTAGAACGATGATAAAAACGACGATAATAATAATCATTTTTAATAAAAATATCGAAAATTCAATTGATTATAACTTCTAATCCGTTCATCGAAACCATTCGATATCTAAAGGAAAAGTTCTTAATTTTTCGCTAGCTTTCCAAGGACATGCATATCTTATACCTTATCTCAACCGCAAGTGTAACTAATTCAACATTCAACCTAACCTGTCTAAGGGCAATATTAAAAGTACAAGCATGCATAATCCTAAATACTCGAGCACTAGTCAGGGATACACTATTAGTATGTAAAAGTTAAATTATGAGTACTCACGTATCAATATTGAGATTCAATATTGCAGGAAAGGTACGTAGACGCAACGGAAAAGATAAACACTATATTGACCTCACGAGTATACCCATGAACCATACTCAATCACCTCCATAGCTATAACCCATAATTTCCTTAATCCTATCCCACTCAAAAAACAATTTCGAAATCACTCGGCCAGCACTCCGTCGTAATATTTTATGTATACTAATAATATCTTGAAATAATACGGAGTAAATATGTATATGTAAATCGATTGAGAGAGTTTAGAGAAAAATATTTTCAAGTTTCTATGAAATAATGAAATCTGTTGAATTCTATTTATAATAGATTTTTGAATTATTAAAGTGAATTATTAAAGTATGAATTATTAAAGTGAATTATTAAAGTATGAATTATTAAAGTGAATTATTAAAGTATGAATTATTAAAGTGAATTATTAAAGTATGAATTATTAAGGTGAATTATGAAAGTATGAATTATTAAAGTTAAAGTAAAGTAAAAATAAAGTAAAGGTAAAGTTTAAGTATAGTAAAAGTATAAAACTATGTACGTATAATACGCGTATAAATATATATAATATTAATTTAAATCGTTATATATATAAAATAAAATATAAATATCGTTATCTTTATCATACTAGTTAAGTAATGAGTTGTCAAAAGTGGTTCTAGATATTTATAAAAGTTATATACGTTTTAATAATAAAGTTCTTTTTAAACTGAAAACGTTTTTGTACGTTTAAAACTAAATAGATCAATCGAGTCTTTATGAGATTCAATCTTCCACTATCCTTTGTCTAGTTCTCAATGATTGACAATTTGTTCTTATTTATAAATCACTTTACCATTTTCTGAATATTGTTAAAATGGAAAGATTTCTCAAATCAACGTGGGCCTTTCAACAGAGACTTGTAATCATAATTCAATATATCTGATAATTCAATCATTTGATCTTATCTTCTAATTCCATTGATAAACATTTTGAAACAGATACAATCATATAAAGTATTTAATCTAATATTTTGTTTACATTTCAAGTTATAATATATATACACATATACATATATAATCATATTCGTTTAATGGTTCGTGAATCGTTGGAACTTGGTCGAGGTTGAATGAATGTATGAACATAGTTTAAAATTCTTGAAATTTAACTTAACAAATATTGCTTATCGTGTCGGAAACATATAAAGATTAAAGTTTAAATTTGGTTGGAAATTTCCGGGTTGTCACAGTACCTACCCGTTAAAGAAATTTCGTCCCGAAATTTGAGTGGAAAGGTCGTGAATGATAATAAGTATGTTTTTATGATGCATGCGGGCTGAAAATTAGAGTTTTATCATCATCGAATAATTTGGATAAACAATCCATTTATATGAAGAGTACGAATGAAGCTAACATAGAAGAGTGAAATGAGTAAGTGTAGATTCATCTTATCATTTGACGTAGATATGGTTGATTCCCAGATTTAAAGGGGTTTGAAGAAAATCTTCTTAATAAGATTTGACTCTCCGGTAATCAAGGGAATTAGGATCCGCTTTAAATGCGATCGTCCATTTTAATTGTTCTGTCGGAGATTTTCTTATAAATTCACCTCCTTCATTTCCTTACAACTCACACCTTCTGTTGATGCATTTTATGCAAGTCCCTAGACATCTACCCACGTCCATTGCAGGTACAACAGTTTACAGGCCACCATGATTGCTCGTTATTATCCTATACGTGTTTGTATGTGGTTACAGGAACTGCAGGAACGAGATTTAGATGTTTGAATATGTTAGACTTAGTCAGACGTACGAGTGAAGCCTCACTAGTACAGCTTACAGGCTCATACGTACGGCTGATGCTGAGCTAAGTCACAATTACAACCTAAATAAGAAGACACGAGTGAGTGATCACCCGTACGGCTGATGAAGCTAACTCGTACGTGTGATGAATGAATCATATGGGTGAGTCAACAACAGGGGTATATAAAGTCTTATGTTCTTCAATTTTAGGTTAAGCCTCTCATTTGTTACACACACTCAGATCTAGTGAGCTCCTCCAATTTTCTCTCAGTCTAAATCACCCAGGTGGTGAATAATAGCTCTAGGTGTTGATCTAATCACACTTGATTTAGTTGTGGTTTGACTAAATTAATCAAAAAAAAAAATTAACCTATTCACTAGAGGGTTTGATTCACTTATTCCGCCATTGTGTGAGTTAAATATGTTGATTTCTAAGTTCCTAGTCATGTTTCATCACCTTCTATTCTTTCCCCTTCAACTCATATTTTAAAGTATTCATAAATATGCTCCATCCAGTTCTGATTCTCGATATACTTCTAACTTTCATATCGATCATTCTTCTTTTTCATCTACCGCCGAAAGAATCTATTTACTTCTACTATACTCTTGGGTTTATAGTGTTTCTAGTTCTCACGTGTCTTTATATTGCTATATGCATCGATATATATGGTTTATAATTTCTAGTTTATCGTTGGGCTTTATATGTTCCCTTATATTTCAAAGTCTCTGCTTCTGTCTTCTATAATCATTATCATTAACAGTTAATGCTCTCTTTTATTTGCTGCAATTTATACCCCAATTTTTATTTAGGAGTTTTGTCCTTTTGTTTCTTCTTCTTGCGATTAAGCACCGCTTGTAATTGTCCAGAATTCACAGATATGAATTTCAGAATGAACATTGTTAATGTTCTAGGAAGGAAATTGTGATGGCACGATCTTGACTTGTCAAATTACTAGAATACCTTGGAAAAGGCCGAATCATCAAGAAATATTTTCTTGATATTTTAGAGGTTAAATAGAATACAAGAGTCGTATAACATGGCACATGATGATATTATGATCTGTGAATCATCACGTTCTATTTAGAAACTCAGCATGACTTACTGTAATATAATCACGTTGATCAAGTGTCATTATATTATACTAATTCATGCTTCAGTTCCCAACACTACTTCAAAATATTCCTATTTTAAACTTGAATGTTTCAGAATTTAGAAACAAAAATAGTTTCTTTTATGATGTAATACAGATAGCGCAAAGAGGTAAATGATTTCAAATAAGAAAAATTAAGAAAATATCTTCAGAAATATGGAGGATATTTATAATGAAAGATATGATGATATTTTAGAATTTCTAATATCAGAGGATGATGAAGAATATTGTCCGCAGGGGTTTAGAGTCAGGAGCAAGGTATTCGTTAATGACTTCAGCAGGTACTGAATCATTTGGATCCTTTGAAGTCAGGTTCAGTCTTTGTAATTTGTCCAAAGCCTCCTTCCTACTTTGCTCAATCCGTTTTCCAGTTCCAAAACTTCTCTTTTTCTGCGCTTTGCCAGCACACTTCATCATTATCATTCAGCTTTTACCGTTTAAAGTCGTTTTTAGTTTTTGCTGCTTCATCAGCATTTTTTCCATTTTCGGAGAACCAACTCTTAGTTCGGAGTGTTTTTCAGAAACTTCACATTCAAATTAAGTCCAGAAGATAGACGTTATATATACACATATAACTGTTGGCGTAGACATGCTGCGAGATTTCAAAATACTGATTGCTAATTCCCAATGATTCGTATGGCAATTCTCATTACAAGATGCGAATGAGTAAATGATGGGGTTTCAATAAATAATTATAATGACTTTTTGGAGAGGCTAAAGTCAAAGGGTAATGAAGTTGTTGGTACATCTGCTAATAATGTGGTGGAATGTAAAAGGTTCCCTGGTAACGATGGTGTATATCTCAAGGTTATAATAAGGTTAGTCTGACTGAAAAGTCGAAGTTGACTTGCTGGAGCTGTGACAAAACTGGCTACTTTGAATAGGAGTCGCAAAGTTATTTTTGCTAATAAATGCCAAAGAATCTGACGCGGATACGTTGTTTAAACTTTTACTTTGGTTTCAAGAGTTTTTCGGGTACATAACTGTGGGTAACATGTGGTTGGATCATCATCTCGATTGCTCATCATTCGAAGTGTCTTCAGAAATTTTCGAAGGGTTTGAACATAGATTGTAATCGTTAACATACATTTGATGTTCTAACACAGTTTTGAAGTCAAAATATAGCTTGTGAAAGATGTAAGGATCTAAGAGTGATGATTTTGGTCATATCTCGAGTTGAATTTTGAGATTTCAAAATCAGAATATGTAATTAAATTTTGAATGAGTATGATTGTTTTGATTTCTATAAAAGAATGTATATTGTTGTGAAAGTAGGGAGTATAATGGATAATTTGCTGAATCAGATTCGAAGAATGTAACATATTAATTGTGAATTTATATATCTCTCGGGTATTACCTACCCGTTAAAAAAAATTTCACAATTAATATTTTGTACAAAGGAATTTTATTACAGTCTTTATGAAAATATATATATGTATATTTTCTTCAGATGTAACATAGATTTAATGAGTTAATGTTAAATTAAACTTATTTGATTTACGGTTGAAACTAGAATTTAATAATCCCTAAAGTCTTTAAAAAGTACATAACTTTTACGCAGTATTTCTTTAATGACATTGAAATTATGAATCAATACTTCGTTATTTGTTGATGTATGATGTTCGGTTCATGGAATTCTTGTGAATTTCGCAAAGTACGAATGATGTTATCTGAAAAGTTTCGGGTACATCGATGATGAAAGTGTAAAATCAAATATATACTTGATTTATTATGAATTGGAATTTGTTGAATTGCGACAGAGATTGTAGTTAACGCTGGTTAAGTTGCGGTCGAAGGACGTACATTATTGCATATTTGTAATATGAATTAACCGAGTAGTTAAGATTCACACACAATAGTTTAGCACGGAAAGATTTATTTCAATATATATATATATATATATATATATATATATATATATATATATATATATATATATATATATATATATATATATAATATACATATAATTTCTTGAGAGGGAATGAGTTAATTCTTCATAACCCGTTGATACAATATACACGTTATTGATTCGTAATGATGTCCACAGTGATTCTTGAACTGACGGAGTTTGTGATGTTATCTGTGTTGTTGATTCGGATGTTGACTGTACTGACGATGCTGGTAACGCTGATGGTACTGTTGATACTATTGGTAAAGCAAGTTTAGCTTGTTAATCACACACCATTTTTGTCAGGGTTTCTACTCTTCCTTCTATCATTTTGGTTCGCTTAACTGATTTATGGTTAGGGCTAGATTAGATAATCTCTAAGACTTTAGAGATTATATAATCGCCGCAGAATGTTTCTCCAATGAAGTTATGAATTAATACTTCGTCAGTTATTGTTGTTGGTACTCCTTGGTATCTATGGTGCGTATGACGTTGATGCTCGTGGGACAGATTGTGAAGTTGAGGTTTACGACGCGGTTGTGGTTGGAGGTGGTAATGGTACTATTGGCGTTGATGATGGTGGTACTGGTTATGCTGCTGATGTTGCTGCTGGTGTTTGTAATCTCTGCACCATATTCTCCAAAGCCACTACCCGAGCGCGAAGCTCGTTGACTTCTTCTATTACACCGGGGTGATTTTCGGTTCGAACGAGCGGATAAATAAAATCTAAAATTTGATGTAATATATAATCGTGACGAGATACTCTGGAAATGAGCGAGAAAATGGTGTTTCGGACAGGTTCGCCGGTAAGTGCTTCAGGTTCTTCGTCAAGAGGGCAATGTGGTGGATGGAAGGGATCACCTTCTTCTTATTTCCAATGATTGAGGAGGCTACGAACCCATCCCCAATTCATCCAGAATAGGTGATGACTGATTGGTTGATCTATTCCGATCACACTGCTTTCGGAGCTTGAATGGGATTCCATTTCGGAATCTGAGTGACTTGAACTAATGACAAATTCCATTTCGTACGATTGGATAAAGGATTTTTTTTTTTTTCGATATGAAATGATTTTGGCTAACGGATGGTATTCTAATTACATATATATATATATATATATATATATATATATATATATATATATATATATATATATATATATATATATATATATATATAGATCAAAAGATTTCGTAGATTACGGAGGACTTTGCGGGATATGTCAGGCAAAGTTTAAAGTAACAGATATGATAAGATATGATTTAGCAGATATGCTAAGATATGAATTTTTGTCTATACACTATTCATGCAATCAATGCAGCAAGACGTGTCTTAGACTAAAAATGATAAGCAGGTAATTTCCTGAGGATGATAAGTAGTTAATTTTCGACACAAAATGATAAGCAAAACTTTTGACATGCAGACACGGTCGAAGTCCAGACTTACTAATGCATCCTATCGACTTATCAGTTAGACACACTAATGCAGACCTGGTTCGCTAAGACCACCGCTCTGATACCAACTGAAAGGACCCGTTCATATACATTATAAACGATTCACAATAGTTGATTACATTGCGAGGTATTTGACCTCTATATGATACATTTTACAAACATTGCATTCGTTTTTAAAAGACAATCTTTCTTTACATCGAAAATTGACAGGCATGCATACCATTTCATAATATCCACTATCCAACTATAAATTGATTTAATAATAATCTTTGATGAACTCAATGACTAGAATGCAACGTTCTTCGAAATATGCTATGAAAGACTCCAAGTAATATCTTTAAAATGAGCAAATGCACAGCGGAAGATTTCTTTAACACCTGAGAATAAACATGCTTTAAAGTGTCAACCAAAAGGTTAGTGAGTTCATTAGTTTATCATAATCATTTATTTCCATCATTTTAATAGACCACGAGAATTTCATTTCCAGTTCTCATAAATATACGTCCCATGCATAGAGACAAAAATAATCATTCATATGGTGAACACCTGGTAACCGACATTAACTAGATACATATAAGAATATCCCCTATCATTCCGGGATCCTCCTTCGGACATGATATAAATTTCGAAGTACTAAAGCATCCGGTACTTTGGATGGGGTTTGTTAGGCCCAATAGATCTATCTTTAGGATTCGCGTCAATTAGGGTGTCTGTTCCCTAATTCTTAGATTACTAGACTATAATAAAAAGGGGCATATTCGATTTCGGTAATTCAACCATAGAATGTAGTTTCAATTACTTGTGTCTATTTCGTCAAACATTTATAAAAGCGCATGTATTCTCAGTCCGAAAAATATAAAGGGTAAAAAGGCAAATGAAACTCACCATACTGTATTTCGTAGTAAAAATACATATAACGTCATTGAACAAGTGCAAGGTTGACCTCAGATTCACGAACCTAAATTAATTATATATATTTATGTGTTGGTCAATATTTGTCTAACAAATTAGGTTAAGTCATAGTGTACCACAATCCTAATGCTCGAGACTAATATGCAAAAGTCAACAAAAGTAAATTTGACTCAAAATAATTTCCAAAAATCTATACATGATTAATATAAAGTTTAAATATCGTCGTTTTATATTTTTAAATATTTTTAAAAGATTTATTAGAGTAAATAATATAATTTATTTATTAATAAATAAAATTTTATATTAAATTTATATAATAAAATATACTTTTATATATATTAAGTAATAAAATTTATAGGGTTCATTTAATATCATAAAGATAATATGATAGGTATTATTAAAGTAAGTTATTACACGTAGTAAAATATGTTTGTATCACATATTTATTTGATAAAATAATATCTATAATGATAGTAAGTAAAAGTTGTATTATTTTGTAATAATAATTATTATTATAAAAATATCAATATTTATAATTACTAAGATGACATTATGATAAAACGATAATTCTAATTATGATAACTTTAATATTTACGATAATTTTTAATATTATCTTTAAAATAATAATTCTATTTAAAATAATAATAATAATGATATTTTATAGTAACAATGACATTTCTATTAAAATGATAATTTTTGTTAAAATGATAGTTTTAATACTAACGATACTTTTAATAATAATAATAGTAATGATAAAAATAATAAGAACGATAATTTTATCTAAATCAATATCTTATAATATTTTAATTTCATCATGATACTCTTACTCATTATTTCCTAATCGTTTCGTTTAATAGCTTTTAATCGTCTTTTATATCGTGTTCATAATAATGATAATAATAGTAATCAAAATAATTAGGTGTTACAAATATTTGTTTTAAATACACTAATATTAATAATGATAGTTACTATAACATTATTAACGATAATACTAATAATTATCTTAATGATAATATAGTAATAATAATAATAACAATAACAATAACCATTTTAAAATAATGATATATATATTAATAACGATAATAATAATAATAATAATAATAATAATAATAATAATAATGATGATAATAATAATAATAATAATAATAATAATAATAATTGGATAATAATAATAATACTAATTATAACTTTAACGATAATAACGATAGTAATAATAAAAAAAAAATAACAATTTTTAATGATAAATTCCTTTTATTGATAAAGATAATAATAATCATAATAATAAGATAAAACTAGAACGACGATAAAAACGACGATAATAATAATAATTTTTAATAAAAATATCGAAAATTCAATTGATTATAACTTCTAATCCGTTCATCGAAACCATTCGATATCTAAAGGAAAAGTTCTTAATTTTTCGCTAGCTTTCCAAGGACATGCATATCTTATACCTTATCTCAACCGCAAGTGTAACTAATTCAACATTCAACCTAACCTGTCTAAGGGCAATATTAAAAGTACAAGCATGCATAATCCTAAATACTCGAGCACTAGTCAGGGATACACTATTAGTATGTAAAAGTTAAATTATGAGTACTCACGTATCAATATTGAGATTCAATATTGCAGGAAAGGTACGTAGACGCAACGGAAATGATAAACACTATATTGACCTCTCGAGCATACCCATGAACCATACTCAATCACCTCCATAGCTATAACCCATAATTTCCTTAATCCTATCCCACTCGAAAAACAATTTCGAAATCACTCGGACAGCACTCCGTCGTAATATTTTATGTATACTAATAATATCTTGAAATAATACGGAGTAAATATGTATATGTAAATCGATTGAGAGAGTTTAGAGAAAAATATTTTCAAGTTTCTATGAAATAATGAAACCTGTTGAATTCTATTTATAATAGATTTTTGAATTATTAAAGTGAATTATTAAAGTATGAATTATTAAAGTGAATTATTAAAGTATGAATTATTAAAATGAATTATTAAAGTATGAATTATTAAAGTGAATTATTAAAGTATGAATTATTAAAGTGAATTATTAAAGTATGAATTATTAAAGTTAAAGTAAAGTAAAAATAAAGTAAAGGTAAAGTTTAAGTATAGTAAAAGTATAAAACTATGTACGTATAATACGCATATAAATATATATAATATTAATTTAAATCGTTATATATATAAAATAAAATATAAATATCGTTATCTTTATCATACTAGTTAAGTAATGAGTTGTCAAAAGTGATTCTAGATATTTATAAAAGTTATATACGTTTTAATAATAAAGTTCTTTTTAAACTGAAAACGTTTTTGTACGTTTAAAACTAAATAGATCAATCGAGTCTTTATGAGATTCAATCTTCCACTATCCTTTGTCTAGTTCTCAATGATTGACAATTTGTTCTTATTTATAAATCACTTTACCATTTTCCGAATATTGTTAAAATGGAAAGATTTCTCAAATCAACGTGGGCCTTTCAACAGAGACTTGTAATCATAATTCAATATATCTGATAATTCAATCATTTGATCTTATCTTCTAATTCCATTGATAAACATTTTAAAACAGATACAATCATATAAAGTATTTAATCTAATATTTTATTTACGTTTCAAGTTATAATATATATACACATATACATATATAATCATATTCGTTTAATGGTTCGTGAATCGTTGGAACTTGGTCGAGGTTGAATGAATGTATGAACATAGTTTAAAATTCTTGAAATTTAACTTAACAAATATTGCTTATCGTGTCGGAAATATATAAAGATTAAAGTTTAAATTTGGTTGGAAATTTCCGGGTTGTCACAAAACTAAACAGTTTTACCCGATTTACTGTAATATATTTGAAAGAAAGATGGATCTACACGTTGAATCAATTCCATCGTTAAAAGGAAGTAAAGTCTTCCGTAAAAGAAACGCGCTTCTTGATTTAGGTCATGAAGTTGTCTTCCAGACCAGCTGTAGGTTGACGAAAAATCTAGAAAAGTCATCTCTAAAATCAGCAGGAAATCCACGGACCTCAGCATCAAATAGGGTCGCCATGTGGTCAGACTTATCCTAACCATGAGAGGATCTGTCTCGTAAAATGGGGAGGGCACCGTACAAATTAGCTTGATAAGACTAATGAATCAGACCCCCAGAAAAGATAATCTCCTTAAAGATAAAAAATCAGCTTTTAAGCCTGATATTACTCAATCCTTGAGATTGACTTAAAGATTGAGAATTACAAACTCATGGAATTCGATGATATCTAAACTCTAGCTTGAACTAGAAAATATTTTGACCAAAATTAAAACCGATTTGTTTTCTGAAAACCCATTTTTCAATGCGTTCATTACCACTGAACGTAAAATCCTAGGAATTCACCTGGAATTCATTAGGTCACCTGAACCAAATCGGGTGTCAACCATAAGAACGGTGGTTGCATAGCATGGTCAAAGACAGGACCTTGTGCCAGACCGAAAAATTACAAGGGTGAGCTTTACTATTGCTCCTACCAAGGGTAGTAATTGCGTCCGACACGTTATAGACCATAATTAAAAGCATGTCAGGGGACATTGCCTTAACAGTTGCTTGTTCAATGCTTTCCTTTACAACCGGACGGTAGTTTACCGAAAGGTAATATTCGGAGCAAGTATACTGGACGTGTTGCTTTCCCAATACAAGGATAGCAAGTGGGTGACACAAAACCGTAAGTTTTGAGCTAAAATTTTCAAATATGAAACCCACCAAACCCACAAAAAGAATTTGCAAACACCGGTGAATGGTTATTCCGGAAAACTAGGTAAAAGCTAGATTGAATTTTCAAAAAAAGATCAAATGTTTTCATAAAGATCCAATTTCTTAAAGGATCTAAATTTTTATAGTCATATGGGACTGTAAACCACATCGTTACTACCATTGTTTATACCGCCGTAAAGAAATCACTGATGTACAAAGTGTGAAGAATAAAGAAGTGATTCTAGTATTTCAAGACGATATTGCTTGAGGACAAGCAACGCTCAAGTGTGGGAATATTTGATAATGCTAAAAACGAACATATATTTCATAGCATTATCCCTCAAGAAAGACAAGCTTTTAGTTGCAACTGTTCTATTTACAAGTGATATTCGTTTACATAATAAAAGGTGAAGACAAAAGACTGATTCGACAAATTGAAGACGCAAATGACCAAAAAGCTCAAAAGTACAAAATACAATCAAAGAGGTTCCAATTATTGATAAGAAACGTCTCAAAATTACAAGAGTACAATATTCAAAACGCAAAGTACAAGATATTAAATTATTCGCAAGGACGTTTGAAAATCCGGAACCTGGACCAGAGTCAACTCTCAACGCTCGATGCAACGGACTAAAAATTACAAGTTAACTATGCACATGAATATAATATAATATATAATTAATTCTTAAAATTAATATATATATATATATATATATATATATATATATATATATATATATATATATATATATATATATTATATTATATTTAAAAACCGTCGGCAGAAGAAAACAACCAAATGTGGCTCTCCCCAGCTGGCCATGCGATCGCATGGCTTTGAAGGGCAAAGTTCATGCGATCGCATGAGGCTCTTTTCCAGCTCACAAGGCCTATAAAACACGAGCTCTGGTGTACCATATATCATATATCTTATTCTCTATCTCGTAAACACACACACACACACATACACACACACATATATATATATATATATATATATATATATATATATATATATATATATATATATATATATATATATATATATATATATATATATATATATATAATTTTAATTTTAAATTTTAATTTTAATTCTAATAATAAGGGTATGTTAGCAAATGTTGTAAGGGTGTAAGTCGAAATTCTGTCCGTGTAACGCTACGCTATTTTTAATCATTGTAAGTTATGTTCAACCTTTTTAATTTAATGTCTCGTAGCTAAGTTATTATTATGCTTATTTAATCCGAAGTAATCATGATGTTGAGCTAATTATTAAAATTGGGTAATTGGGCTTTGTACCATAATTGGGGTTTGGACAAAAGAATGACACTTGTGGAAATTAGACTATGGGCTATTAATGGGCTTTATATTTGTTTAACTAAATGATAATTTGTTAATTTTAATATAAAGATTTACAATTGGACGTCCCTATAAATAACCATATACACTCGATCGGACACGATGGGCGGGGTATTTATATGTACGAATAATCGTTCATTTAACCGGACACGGGAATGGATTAATAGTCACTAGAATTATTAAAACAGGGGTGAAATTATGTACAAGGACACTTGGCATAATTGATAACAAAGTATTAAAACCTTGGGTTACACGCAGTCGATAACCTGGTGTGATTATTAAATAAAGTATTTAAATCTTGTTACAGTTTAAGTCCCCAATTAGTTGGAATATTTAACTTCGGGTATAAGGATAATTTGACGAGGATACTCACACTTTATATTTATGACTGATGGACTGTTATGGATAAAAACCAGACGGACATATTAAATAATCCAGGACAAAGGACAATTAACCCATGGGCATAAAACTAAAATCAACACGTCAAACATCATGATTACGGAAGTTTAAATAAGCATAATTCTTTTATTTCATATTTAATTTCCTTTATTTTATATTTAATTGCACTTCTAATTATCGCACTTTAATTTATTGTTATTGTATTTAATTGCACTTTTAATTATCGTACTTTTTAATTATTGTATTTTATTTCATCGCACTTTTATTTATCGCAATTTCATTATTGTTATTTACTTTACCCTTTAAATTAAGTTATATTTATTTTTATTATTTTACATTAGGTTTTAACTGCGACTAAAGTTTTAAAATCGACAAACCGGTCATTAAACGGTAAAAACCCCCCTTTATAATATTAATATTACTTATATATATATTTGTATTTTTATAAAATAAAACTAATATAGCGTTAAGCTTTGATTAAAAGATTCCCTGTGGAACGAACCGGACTTACTAAAAACTACACTACTGTACGATTAGGTACACTGCCTATAAGTGTTGTAGCAAGGTTTAAGTATATCCATTCTATAAATAAATAAATATCTTGTGTAAAATTGTATCGTATTTAATAGTTTTTCCTGTAAAAATATAAGCTATTTTATATACACCTCGCATAACATCAAGTATTTTTAGCGCCGCTGCCGGGGAGCAAAATCTAGCTTAAAAGCCGGAAGCGCAACGCTAAATATAAAAAAAAAGATTTTTATTTTTAGTTTACTTTTATAAAAAAATACACTTTTGTTAAAAAGAAAAACATATAAAATATAAAAAGAAAAACAAAAATATAAATATTTTTAAGAGTTTGTTAAATTTTTAAGTTTTATAAAGTTTCTTTATTTTTATTTTATAAAAATATAAGTTTTATTTAAATATTTTGTGTTTATTTAAAACATAAAAATAATAATAATAATAATAATAAAAATAATAATAATAAACTCTCGGCCTGTACTGTAGCAGCTCAGTGTCTGGCCCGAAACCCTAGCCCATGCGATCGCATGGCCGGGTAACATATAACTCATGCAATTGCATGAGCTCACCTGACACGTCTGATTAGTCTGCCAACTGCATTAATTACGGTGTAATTATTATTATTATTATTATTTAATTAAAACCCTAATTAGGGTTAGTATTTTAAATAATTAATTTAGTTTTATTTATTTAATTTGTATTTTAAGTTTAATTAGTTTAATTAATTTATAAAATTAATAGTTTTATAAAATAAATAATATAAAAATAATATTTTTATAAAAATTGTAATTTTTTACAACTTTTAATATATTTTTATATTTTGTATCTTTTTAATTGTTTTAGCGTAATTTTTGTATTTTTCGCTCGTATTTAGTTTTAAGATATAATTTTTACCATAGTTATTTTTATATTTAGAATTTTAGGTTTTGCCGTAAAATCCCTTAAGTGCTTTTTCTTTAGACTAAGATCTAAGTGCTTTAGAATTTTACGACGCCTTTTTAAGTTTTAGTTCCTTTTTAAGATATTGCCATTTGGGATATAGTTTTACTTTTAAGCTTTAATATTTTTAGACGCAACTTTTAATTTTTAGTTTTTAGTTCCTTTTTAAGTTTCAACGCGCTACTTTCTTATTTTTATTTTTCGACGCCTTTTACCTATGTATCAATTATCACTCCAATTAGTAATCTCAATTTGCAATTTTAATTTTAAGTTAGTGATAGTAATAAGGTTGGGTTAGTCGAGTGTTTTTAAAATTTTATAAGTCGCTCTTTTTCTTTTCTTTTTCGCCCTTTTTCGACGCGCTTTCTTTTTCTTTCTTATTTCTCGACATTCTAGTTTTAGGACATAGATTTTTATACTTCTTCTTATCTATATTTCTTAAAATTACGAAAATTTATTTTAAGTGGTTAAATTGATAGACATCAAAATTTTATGGTTCGTAGTAATAGTTGAATTTGTACGTGGACCGGGTTATTGGAGCCAAACAGTACTCAATTATATTGAGACCAAACGAATCCTGCCCCTCTGCTGCATCTTTTGGCTATTCGAAACGTGGGCAAAATCAAAAAAGTCTATTAATTGGATAACTTATATAATTTTTCTTTCCTTTTAAAAACTAATAGGATATTCAGTGAATGCACCGAACAAGACGTTCACCACCTTTTGTACGTTCACCACCTGTAACCAGATCAAGACATCTAGCAAATATTGTCGCCGTTGATTTTTCTTTAGAATCGTCATCCAGTCAACCAAGTACTCCAATTTAAATTTCTGATAATCCATTTTTTTAACCCGACCTCACAATTGAGAATCCGGAGAATATTCAGGGACGATTCATAGATCCTGAACCATTAATTTTTCCTCCGGAACCACCAATCATTCAAACAGAGATTGTTGAGGAACGAACCATTAAATCAGAATCCTCTAGTGATTCAGATTCAACAAATTCAATCATGGAAAATCTAGAACCTTTATGTATGGAAGACCGAATGAGAGCTAAACGCACTGGCCAAGGTCACGCAATTACTCATACTGACATTAATGCGCCAGATTATGAAATCAAAGGACAAATTCTACACATGGTGACTAATCAATGCCAATTTAGTGGTGCGCCGAAGGAAGATCCAAACGAACATCTTCGTACCTTTAATAGGATCTGCACACTATTTAAAATAAGAGAAGTTGAAGATGAACAGATATATCTCATGTTATTTCCCTGGACTTTAAAGGGAGAAGCCAAAGATTGGTTGGAATCGTTACCTGAAGGGGCGATTGATACATGGGACGTTTTAGTTGAAAAATTTCTTAAACAATTCTTTCCGGCATCTAAAGCCGTAAGACTTCAAGGAGAAATTGTTATGTTCACACAGAAACCGAATGAAACTCTATATGAGGCGTGTACCAGATTTGAAAAGTTATTGAGAGGATGTCCGCAACATGGTTTAGACACCTGTCAAATAGTACAAATATTCTACCAAGGATGCGACATCACTACAAGGAAAGACATAGATATAGCAGCTGGTGGTTCTATTATGAAGAAAACCGAAACGAATGCTTATAAAATTATTGATAACACTGCTTCCCACTCACATGAGTGGCATCAAGAAAAAGATATATTTAGATCATCTAAAGCAGCTAGAGCCGATTCTAGCCATGACTTAGATTCCATTTCTGCAAAGATAGATGCTGTCGAGAGACGAATGGAAAAGATGACTAAAGATATCCACTCAATACGAATTAGTTGTGAGCAGTGTGGAGGACTACATTTGACAAAAGATTGTCTCAGTATTGAATTAACAATGGAACAAAGAGAGAATATTTCATACATAAACCAAAGGCCTGGAAATAATTATCAGAATAATTATCAACCGCCAAGACCGATTTACAATCAAAACCAGAATTATAACCGAAATATTCCATACAACAACCAACAAGGTCCTAGCAATCAACAAGTATCCAATAATACTTACAACCAGCAAAGACCTAATTTTCAAAACAAACCACCACAAACCGATGATAAAAAGCCGAATTCAGAAGATATGATGACAAAGCTAGTTGAAACTCAAACGCAGTTTTTCACATCTCAGAAACAAACTAATGAACAAAATGCTCAAGCATTTAGAAATCAACAAGCTTCTATTCAAAACTTGGAACAAGAAGTAAGTAACCTAGCAAGGTTAATAGGAGAAAGAAAACCGGGAAGTTTACCTAGTGATACAAATGCTAACTCCCGGAATGAAACAGCTAAAGCCATTACCACAAGAAGTGGTACAACACTTAAACCACCTGAAATACCGGTAACTTCTGATGAAACTATTCCTACTCCATAAGAACCACAACCTGATCAAGATAAGGAAAAAGAACCGGTAGTTGAAAAGGTTAATGAAGATAACACAGTTAAGGCTAAACCTTATGTTAAACCATACCAACCACCACTTCCTTACCCGAGTAAAATAAAAAAAGAGAAACTTGAAGCCGAGCAATCCAAATTCTTGGATATGTTTAAACAGATAAATGTAAATCTTCCTTTCATTAATGTGATTTCAGGAATGCCTAGATATGCTAAATTTCTGAAAGATCTAATCTCAAATAGAAAGAAAATGGAAGAACTCTCGGCTGTTACTATGAATGCTAATTGTTCAGCAGTGCTGTTGAATAAGATACCAGAAAAACTATCTGATCCAGGAAGTTTCACAATTCCATGTTTTCTGGGTAGTCTTAGTTCAATAGAAGCATTAGAAGACTTAGGTGCTAGTATAAATCTAATGCCGTATTCACTATACACTAAACTAGACCTTGGAGAATTGAAACCAACAGGAATAAGTATACAACTAGCTGATAGATCAATAAAATATCCTAGAGGGATAATGGAGAACATGCTAGTTAAAGTTGGTACTTTAGTATTTCCAGTAGATTTTGTTGTTCTGGACATGGAAGAAGATTCTCAAGTTCCTCTCATATTAGGAAGACAATTCTTAAAAACGGCTAAAGCAATGATAGACGTGTTTGGTAAGAAACTGACCCTAAGTATAGAGGACGAGAGTGTTACCTTTTCAGTTGATAGAGCAATGCAACAACCGCAATCTGCAGATGATACATGCTATTATATTCAAACTATAGATTCACATGCAGAATTATTAGAAGAATTTCCAGAATTACAAGGAACAGGAGAATGTTCTTTAGGAGAAGGAACTGAACCAATTGATGAAACTGAAATGTTAGCTACACTAATGGCTAATGGATATGAACCAAAAACAGAAGAAATTCAAATGCTAAAAGAAGAAGACAGATATCGATATAAATCATTGATAGAAGAACCTCCGAAATTAGAGTTAAAGCCACTTCCAAACCATTTGGAATACGCTTATTTACATGGTGAATCTGAATTACCTGTAATAACATCGTCTTCTCTTACTGAAAATGAGAAATCACAACTCATTTCTGTGTTGAAAGCTCATAAACCAGCTATTGCATGGAAGATTCATGATATCAAAGGAATAAGTCCTTCGTATTGCACACATAAAATCCTTATGGAAGAAGGTCATAAAACGTATGTGCAATGCCAACGAATACTAAATCCTAATATGCAAGATGTTGTTAAAAAAGAAATTATTAAACTGCTAGATGCAGGTTTAATTTACCCAATTTCTGATAGTTCATGGGTAAGCCCAGTTCAATGCGTGCCTAAGAAGGGTGGCATGACTGTCATTACAAATGAGAAAAATGAGCTTATTCCTACTAGGACTGTAACAGGATGGCGTGTATGTATAGATTATAGAAAATTAAATGATGCCACCAGAAAAGATCACTTTCCCTTACCTTTCATTGATCAAATGTTGAAAAGATTAGCCGGAAATAGTTACTATTGTTTTCTTGATGGTTTTTCCGGATATTTTCAAATTCCAATAGCACCCGAGGACCAAGAGAAAACCACGTTCACGTGCCCTTATGTTACTTTTGCTTACAAACGCATGCCATTTGGACTTTGCAACGCCCCTGCAACCTTTCAAAGGTGCATGATGGCGATTTTTCACGACATGATAGAAGAATGCATGAAAGTTTTCATGGATGACTTTTCAGTCTTCGGTGATACTTTTGAATCATGTCTAGTTAATCTGGAATGAATGCTTATTAGATGTGAACAATCAAATCTAGTACTTAATTTTGAGAAATGCCATTTCATGGTTAAAGAAGGCATCGTTCTTGGTCATAAAATTTCAAAGGAAGGAATTGAAGTGGATAGAGCTAAAGTATATGTAATTGCTAAACTTCCACATCCCACCAATGTTAGAGGAGTTAGGAGTTTTCTAGGGCATGCCGGTTTTTACCGACGTTTCATAAAAGATTTTTCTAAAATTGCCACTCCTATGAATAAAGTCCTAGAAAAGGATGCTCCATTCATCTTTTCAGATGAATGTATCAAATCTTTTAATATTCTTAAAGAGAAACTCACTAATGCGCCGATCATGATAACACCAAATTGGAATCTACCGTTTGAACTTATGTGCGATGCAAGTGATTTTGCAATGGGAGCCGTTTTAGGACAAAGGATTGAAAAACGATTTCAACCTATATATTATGCTAGTAAGACGTTACAAGGAGCACAAACAAATTACACAACTACTGAAAAAGAACTCCTTGCTATTGTCTTTGCTTTTGACAAATTTCGTTCATATCTCGTTCTAGCAAAAACGGTGGTCTATACCGACCATTCTGCTCTTAGATACCTATTTTCGAAACAAGATGCCAAACCAAGATTAATCCGTTGGATCTTACTCTTACAAGAGTTCGATATTGAAATCCGAGATAAAAGAGGAGCAGAAAATCTCGCCGCTGATCATCTTTCTCGTCTTGAAAATCCCGAATTAGAAGTTCTAAATGAATCGGCCATACAAGACAACTTTCCTGATGAATATCTATTGAAGATAGATTATAATGAAATTCCATGGTTTGCAGACTATGCAAACTACTTAGTATGTGGATTCCTTGAAAAAGGATTATCGTACCAAAAACGAAAGAAATTCTTTAGTGATATAAAACACTATTTCTGGGAAGATCCACATCTGTTTAAAAGTTGTCCCGATGGAATAATACGCCGATGTGTATTCGGAGATGAAGCCAATCAAATTTTAAACCATTGTCACACAGGACCAACAGGAGGGCATTATGGGCCTCAACTAACAGCAAGAAAAGTTTATGATGCTGGATTCTATTGGCCTACAATTTACAAAGACGCACACCTTCTTTGCAAATCCTGTGATGCTTGTCAAAGGGCCGGAAAAATAAGTCAACATGATGAAATGCCACAAAATGTCATTCAAGTATGTGAAGTATTTGACATTTAGGGTATTGACTTTATGGGTCCATTTCCAAAATCTCATAATAATCTATATATTCTCGTAGCCATTGATTATGTATCTAAATGGGCGAAAGCACAAGCTCTCCCAACTAACGATGCACGAGTTGTAGTCAACTTTTTAAAATGTCTTTTTGCAAGGTTTGGAACACCGAAAGCTTTAATAAGTGATCGGGGTACTCATTTCTGTAATAATCAACTTGAGAAAGTTCTTAAAAGATATGGAGTAACTCATAAAATCTCAACCGCATATCATCCACAAACAAGTGGACAAGTTGAAAATACCAACCGAGCTTTAAAACGTATTCTAGAAAAAACCGTAGGATCAAATCCGAAGGAATGGTCCATAAAATTGGAGGATGCACTCTGGGCTTTTAGAACAGCCTACAAAACTCCAATTGGAACTACACCTTTTAGACTCGTTTATGGAAAAGCATGTCATCTTCCAGTAGAAATTGAACACAAACCATTTTGGGCTTTGAAGACATGTAATCTTGATTTACATGAAGCTGGACGTCTACGGTTAAGTCAATTAAACGAATTAGAAGAATTAAGACATGAAGCATACGAAAATTCGTTAATCTATAAGTAAAGAACGAAGAAATGGCATGATAAAAGAATCAGAAGTTCAAAAGAATTTAAAAAAGGAGACAGAGTTCTTCTTTTCAATTCACGATTCAAGCTATTTCCTGGAAAATTGAAATCAAGATGGTCTGGACCATTCATAGTCAAAAGAGTTTTCCCATACAGAATGATAGAATTAATAAATTCAAATGGAATTGAATTTAAAGTTAATGGTCACAGAGTTAAACATTACATAGATAGTCCGATGGAAGTCGACAACGAAGTTAATCACAATTTCGATACCACAGCTAACTAAGTGTGGGAAGAATCAAGTCTTTAAAGGATAATATGTATTTCTGTTAGAGTTAGATTTTCTATTTTCGTGTAGTTCTCGAAAATGGAACCCGAATGGTCTTTCCCTAGCAGACCCTAAAGAACTAGTCTTCTCCCCCCATTCTGAATTTTTATTTTTATTTAGGTTTTTACGAAATGAAGACTTCCTGTGAACTAAACCATGGTCTAATGCTACACGCTTTGATTACTAAACGTAATAATGACACACTTCCGAGTGAACTAGTATCAGTAATCAGAGAAAGATTGGACGGAGTAAGAAAAGAATCCAGATACGAAGATAATAAGTTACAATTTGGTAAAGGAAAATCAAAATTCGCAGCGAAAAGAAGAGCACGACACCAAGAAAGATGTCACAAATGCGGAAAATGGTCACATGGAGGTAAATGTTCAAATAATCAAACCTATTCAAACACCGAATTTGTTACTTTATGCAGAGACGGACCGTTCATATGTTTAGAAGAAAAAAACACTGAATGCTCGAGGTTACACCTATGTAGCTATGGAAAACCAATTAAATCGACTATCTTATGAGTGTGATAGATCGTATCACTAAGAATACTATCTCACATGTAAGTCTGTACATTTTTTATTTTTTTTATTTTTATTTTTAACCTTTTGATAATAAACGCTAATTTGTTCGCTATAAAGTATTAAATTGGTATTCGATGAAATTAGGTTTGGCGACCGAAATTATTGATATCATTCAAAAATTTATTACATCACTGCGAAATTTAACGTTTATTCTTAAGGTATAAATATCTTTAATCAATCAAAATAAAATTTTTCAAAAATTCGTCATGAGTTAAATTAGGTCATGGAACCGAAATTACTTTACCGAAAAGAGGGGCATATATTTTTGATAATATTTGATTGATTAAAGTGGGATAAAAAGCCAAAAAGATTTTTAATCTTATTTTTACCATGTTTTTAAAATTAATAAATTTGTATTAAAAAAATAATTTATTATAAACTTTTTAAATCAATATATTTAAAATTATAAATATTTGAAATATTAATATTTTTAATATAAGTTTGTATGAAAATAAAAATATAATATAAGTTTGGTGTGAATTTTTAATTTTATGCATTTTTAATATAAGTTTGGTGTGAATTTTTAATTTTATGCATTTTTAATTTAAGTTTGGTGTGAATTTTTAATTTTATGCATTTTTAATTTAAGTTTGGTGTGAATTTAAAAACAAAAATTTACTTTATTTCGTAAGTTAAAAATATGATTTTTAAAATTCGTCGTGAGTTGAAGACTAGGTCTTTGAACCGAAATTGCTTTACCCGAGGGAGGGACGAGAACTTTTATTATCATTATTTTTAATCTTATTAAATTAAAGTATGCCAAAAACATTAAAAAACCCCAAAAATCTTTGCTTTTAAAATCGCGCTTTAATTTGTCAAATTTTAAAATTTTGTCGAGGGACAGACTAGGACAACGATCCGAAACACCCTCGCCCCTAAAGGAAAACAAAATTTTTAGAATTCAATTAATTATATGTTTTATAAAGTATAAGGTTGTTTAAAAAAAAAAAAAAAAAAAAACCTGAAATCACTGTAGCCGGGTACCAATGCGATCGCATGGGATTCTCACTATCCCTCCATGCGATCACATGGAGAGTAAAATCACGCCTGATACATACAGCTTGCTGCTCTGCTTTCTCCACAAAACACACACAACATACATGAAAATACTCTCAAATCTTCATCAAAATTCACCAAAATTCACCGTAATTCGTCATTTTTCTTGCTCTAATCATGCCTAGATTCTCATTCTTCAGTAAAATGGTAAAAATTACACCCCTAAACTCATAAATTTGCTAGTTTTTGTGATAATTACCAATATTTTACCTAATGAAATTTTGTTAATTTCTTGTGTAATTAGTGTTAAATTATTAGTATTTGATGCATGTATAACCTAGATTGATGCTATTTAACATGATTTGAAGCCAAAAACTTCAAAATTTTTAGAAATCTAGGGTTTGTGTTCTTGAGCAATTTGGGGCTTTTTGATATAAACAGGATATGGCCGATTTTTGTCATGAATTATTGCTAAATTGAGTAGTGTAACATGTTTAGGTAGTTAAATGATCCAAACATTGATCCTAAACATGATTTTTGGAGATTAAAGTGGACTTTTTAAGTCCAAAATTCATGAACTTGATTAATTTGATGTAATTGCCATTTGAGACTTGTTTAATTATTAGTAATGACTATTTTGACATGTTATTTGAGTTAAATGCTTATGCACTTTGTATACATTTTCATATGTGCTTATTTGAAAAGTGTAGAATTGTGAAAAATTGTGAAAATGTGTATAAGTTTAATTTTGATTTAACATGTTATAGTGATTGTTTTAAGTTGTTATTTTGCTAACACTAATGCATATTTGGATGCACAAATTTTGTGTTTAATGTGTTTTGCAGAAAGCCGATACGGGAGGTTCAGGAGCATCATCATCTAGACGACCAGCATCAGCACCAGAACCAGAACCAGAAATGCAACACGAACAAGAACCACAACAAGAACCACAACAACAGCCTGATCAGCACATACCTTATTATGATCCGGTACAGTTTGTTGATGAATTCATAGTATTCCCAATGAGGCCGCCAGTAGAATTCCCAACGATTCCTGAGCACACTCTGCATCCTAATCTGAGATTTGATAGGAGATGGAGAGATTACGAGACATATCAAAGGAACAAATTCAAATTGGTAACAAAAAATGTAGAGGTGCCAAGGGTAATCGATTGGGTTCCTTTGGAAACGGTCCATCTAGCTGACCGTGTTAGACAACTTTTAGTTCAAAGGTATGACAGTTCTTCTTTTACAGATTGGGAACGTCTTTTCACCATTCGTAGACCTGTATATAAGGAATGGTGTGTTGAGTTGATGAGTACTGTATCACTTGATACAAATATAGTTAGAATAGATGATAGAAGATTTCTTAGGTTTATCCTTGGCGGTAGGATGTACAGAATGTCTATGCTGAACATGGCCAGGGCTTTACAGAGATATACTCCTGGTGAGTTGCTACTACCCGATTGTACAAACTTGATTCATTATGGTGAAAGGGTAGATAGCAACTTTGACGCTGACGCCATTTGGAGGCGTATGTCACATTTTGATGTTTTTACACGAGCAGGAGGACACTCATATACACATATTGACAGAGCCGTGCTTCGTATTATTCATAAATTTTTGGCTAACTCGATTACACAGAGAGGTCATAATAAAGAAAAAATTACCTTACATGATTTATTCTACCTAAAGTGTATTCGGGATCCTAGAAGCTTTGTCAATATCCCTTACTATGTTACTTTTTATTTATCTAAAATGGTAGAGGGAATGCAGGACGGGAGTATAATAGGAGGAGGTATTTTTGTTACTCTCATTGGAGAGTATTTAGGTGTTGATAGGAACCAAGGGGGTCCATTACAGCTTTGTAGAGAACAGGTTGAGCCCTTAGGATTGAAAGTTTATGTGGGTGCTAAGGTATTGAAAAGTAGACGTAACCAGGCAGTACCCTATGAGGGACCTCATCCACAGGTAGAAAGGGCTCAGACGAGGAAATGGAGGAAGCGGAAGACATTAGGGATGTCTTTCGAGATGCTATTCTTGATGTCCACGTTCGCATAGAAGAGGAATCAATGATGAACGCGGCCAGACATAGTATGCATGAGCAGTGGAACTCCGAGCGAGTATACGAGGATTATAGGCGAAACCAACACGATAGTTGGTTAGTTCATCAGCACCAAATCATGAGCCAGCTATCATATCAGGTACCAAATAACTATGTACCTACTCGACCTGCTTATTTTTCGCCACACAGCCCCGAGATCCGACCACCCTTTAACCGGTATGACTATAACCAAGCCTATCAGAACACCTATAACCAACAATGGAACCCACCTGACGAGATGAACTGGAACCCATATCCAGACTGATTTAGTTCCATTTGGTTATTTTTATGATTTTTATGTTTTTATCTTTTTAATTATTCATGTTTAAACTTATGTTATTGGATATATTTGTGTAATTTTTATCATTTTTATTATTATTGTGTACTAATATTTTACATTTAGGATTTGAAAGTGGGATATTAAGTCCCATTTCAAATTGCCATGCATGTTTATATTTGTATGTATGTATATTGTCGATTGTACAAAACAGGGTAAAACAGCGCATTTTCAAAGACTGACATTAAGTTCAGCAAAAGCTAGTTTTGACGACAAAACGAAAAACAAATGTGATGTAACAACAAGAAGGAATGAACAAATGATGTGCACCATTTATCATTCAGCAAACAAACGCCAATATGTTTGGAAACTTTGGTAAAATTTAATCATTTTTCTACGCTAATCACCCTCAATAATTTAAATTGTTACTGATTTTTTGCAAATGAGGGCATTGCAAGATCTTAAGTGTGGGAAGGGGTTAAATTTTTTCGGATTTTTAAATTTTTTACTTTAAACACTTGGTTACCATTAAAAATACTAGTAACGTAGTAGTTGTATTAGAATCTAGTGCTCTCTGATAATAAAGAACAGCCCTAGTCTTATATACTGACTACCCAATTCTAGTAAAATTTATCAAAATTTTCAATTAAATGAACTCAAAATCATGTTTATACATATTTATGAAAGATAAAACTAGATGTTAACACCGAAATTATTGTTACCTCGGAAAGGACATAAATTGAGAAACAAACCAAAATGTTAAAATTCATTTAAAATGGAATAGAGGACAATAAAAAGGAAAATAAAAGCCAAGTGTGGGAAAAATTACCAAGTTATCTTAAACATATGTCACATATTTCTGTAACAAATAATTGAAGATACTTTTGCTTTGGACTAAACTAAACAGTTTTACCCGATTTACTGTAATATATTTGAAAGAAAGATGGATCTACACGATGAATCAATTCCATCGTTAAAAGGAAGTAAAGTCTTCCGTAAAAGAAACGCACTTCTTGATTTAGGTCATGAAGTTGTCGTCCAGAACAGCTGTAGGTTGATGAAAAATCTAGAAAAGTCATCTCTAAAATCAGCAGGAAATCCACGGACCTCAGCATCAAACAGGGTCGCCATGTGGTCAGACTTATCCTAACCATGAGAGGATCTGTCTCGTAAAATGGGGAGGGCGCCGTGCAAATTAGCTTGATAAGACTAATGAATCAGACTCCCAGAAAAGATAATCTCCTTAAAGATAAAAAATCAGCTTTTAAGCCTGATATTACTCAATCCTTGAGATTGACTTTAAAGATTGAGAATTACAAACTCATGAAATTCGATGATATCTAAACTCGAGCTTGAACGAGAAAATATTTTGATCAAAATTAAAACCGATTTGTTTTCTGAAAACCCATTTTTCAATGCATTCATTACCATTGAACGTAAAATCCTAGGAATTCACCTGGAATTCATTAGGTCACCTGAACCAAATCGGGTATCAACCGTAAGAACGGTGGTTGCATAGCATGGTCAAAGACAGGACCTTGTGCCAGACCGAAAAATTACAAGGGTGAGCTTTACTATTGCTCCTACCAAGGGTAGTAATTGCGTCCGACACGTTATAGACCATAATTAAAAGCATGTCAGGGGACATTGCCTTAACAGTTGCTTATTCAATGCTTTCTTTTACAACCGGACGGTAGTTTACCGAAAGGTAATATTCGGAGCAAGTATACTGGACGTGTTGCTTTCCCAATACAAGGATAGCAAGTGGGTGACACAAAACCGTAAGTTTTGAGCTAAAATTTTCAAATATAAAACCCACCAAACCCACAAAAAGAATTTGCAAACACCGGTGAATGGTTATTCCGGAAAACTTATCTAGGGTAAAAGCTAGATTGAATTTTCAAAAAAAGATCAAATGTTTTCATAAAGATCCAATTTCTTAAAGGATCTAAATTTTTATAGTCATATGGGACTATAAACCACATCGTTACTACCATTGTTTATACCGCCGTAAAGAAATCGCTGATGTACAAAGTGTGAAGAATAAAGAAGTGATTCTAGTATTTCAAGACGATATTGCTTGAGGACAAGCAACGCTCAAGTGTGGGAATATTTGATAATGCTAAAAATGAACATATATTTCATAGCATTATCCCTCAAGAAAGACAAGCTTTTAGTTGCAACTGTTCTATTTACAAGTGATATTTGTTTAAATAATAAAAGGTGAAGACAAAAGACTGATTCGACAAATTGAAGACGCAAACGACCAAAAAGCTCAAAAGTACAAAATACAATCAAAGAGGTTCCAATTATTGATAAAAAAACGTCTCAAAATTCCAAGAGTACAATATTCAAAACGCAAAGTACAAGATATTAAATTATTCGCAAGGACGTTCGAAAATCCGGAACCGGGACCAGAGTCAACTCTCAACGCTCGACGCAACGGACTAAAAATTACAAGTCAACTATGCACATGAATATAATATAATATATAATTAATTCTTAAAATTAATATATATATTATATTATATTTAAAAACCGTCAGCAGAAGAAAACAACCAAATGTGGCTCTCCCCAGCTGGCCATGCGATCGCATGGCTTTGAAGGGCAAAGTTCATGCGATCGCATGAGGCTCTTTTCCAGCTCACAAGGCCTATAAAACACGAGCTCTGGTGTACCATATATCATATATCTTTCTCTCTATCTCGTAAACATATATATATATATATATATATATTATAATTTTAATTTTAAATTTTAATTTTAATTCTAATAATAAGTGTATGTTAGCAAATGTTGTAAGGGTGTAAGTCGAAATTCTGTCCGTGTAACGCTACGCTATTTTTAATCATTGTAAGTTATGTTCAACCTTTTTAATTTAATGTCTCATAGCTAAGTTATTATTATGCTTATTTAATCCGAAGTAATCATGATGTTGAGCTAATTATTAAAATTGGGTAATTGGGCTTTGTACCATAATTGGGGTTTGGACAAAAGAACGACACTTGTGGAAATTAGACTATGGGCTATTAATGGGCTTTATATTTGTTTAACTAAATGATAATTTGTTAATTTTAATATAAAGATTTACAATTGAACGTCCCTATAAATAACCATATACACTCGATCGGACACGATGGGCGGGGTATTTATATGTACGAATAATCGTTCATTTAACCGGACACGGGAATGGATTAATAGTCACTAGAATTATTAAAACAGGGGTAAAATTATGTACAAGGACACTTGGCATAATTGATAACAAAGTATTAAAACCTTGGGTTACACGCAGTCGATAACCTGGTGTAATTATTAAACAAAGTATTAAAATCTTGTTACAGTTTAAGTCCCCAATTAGTTGGAATATTTAACTTCGGGTATAAGGATAATTTGACGAGGATACTCGCACTTTATATTTATGACTGATGGACTGGTATGGACAAAAACCAGACGGACATATTAAATAATCCATGACAAAGGACAATTAACCCATGGGCATAAAACTAAAATCAACACGTCAAACATCATGATTACGGAAGTTTAAATAAGCATAATTCTTTTATTTCATATTTAATTTCCTTTATTTTATATTTAATTGCACTTCTAATTATCGCACTTTAATTTATTGTTATTGTATTTAATTGCACTTTTAATTATCGTACTTTTTAATTATTGTATTTTATTTCATCGCACTTTTATTTATCGCAATTTCATTATTGTTATTTACTTTACGCTTTAAATTAAGTTATATTTATTTTTATTATTTTACATTAGGTTTTAACTGCGACTAAAGTTTTAAAATCGACAAACCGGTCATTAAACGGTAAAAACCCCCCTTTATAATAATAATATTACTTATATATATATTTGTATTTTTATAAAGTAAAACTAATATAGCGTTAAGCTTTGATTAAAAGATTCCATGTGGAACGAACCGGACTTACTAAAAACTACACTACTGTACGATTAGGTACACTGCCTATAAGTGTTGTAGCAAGGTTTAAGTATATCCATTCTATAAATAAATAAATATCTTGTGTAAAATTGTATCGTATTTAATAGTTTTTCCTGTAAAAATATAAGCTATTTTATATACACCTCGCATAACATCAAGTATTTTTGGCGCCGCTGCCGGGGAGCAAAATCTAGCTTAAAAGCCGGAAGCGCAACGCTAAATATAAAAAAAAAAAGATTTTTATTTTTAGTTTACTTTTATAAAAAAAATACACTTTTGTAAAAATACGTTTTAATATATTCAAAAATATAAAAAGAAAACGAAAAATATAAATATTTTTAAGAGTTTATTAAATTTTTAAGTTTTATAAAGTTTCTTTATTTTTATTTTATAAAAATATAAGTTTTATTTAAATATTTTGTGTTTATTTAAAACATAAAATAAAAAAAAATAAAAAATAAACTCTCGGCCTGTACTGTAGCAGCCCAGTGTCTGGCCCGAAACCCTAGCCCATGCGATCGCATGGCCGGGTAACATATAACTCATGCGATCGCATGAGCTCACCTGACACGTCTGATTAGTCTGCCAACTACATTAATTACGGTGTAATAATAATTATTATTATTATTTAATTAAAACCCTAATTAGGGTTAGTATTTTAAATAATTAATTTAGTTTTATTTATTTAATTTGTATTTTAAGTTTAATTAGTTTAATTAATTTATAAAATTAATAGTTTTATAAAATAAATAATATAAAAATAATATTTTTATAAAAATTGTAATTTTTTACAACTTTTAATATATTTTTATATTTTGTATCTTTTTAATTGTTTTAGCGTAATTTTTGTATTTTTCGCTCGTATTTAGTTTTAAGATATAATTTTTGCCATAGTTATTTTTATATCTAGAATTTTAGGCTTTGCCGTAAAATCCCTTAAGTGCTTTTTCTTTAGACTAAGATCTAAGTGCTTTAGAATTTTGCGACACCTTTTTAAGTTTTAGTTCCTTTTTAAGATATTGCCATTTGGGATATAGTTTTACTTTTAAGCTTTAATATTTTTAGACGCAACTTTTAATTTTTAGTTTTTAGTTCTTTTTTAAGTTTCAACGCGCTACTTTCTTATTTTTATTTTTCGACGCCTTTTACCTATGTATCAATTATCACTCCAATTAGTAATCTCAATTTGCAATTTTAATTTTAAGTTAGTGATAGTAATAAGGTTGGGTTAGTCGAGTGTTTTTAAAATTTTATAAGTCGCTCTTTTTCTTTTCTTTTTCGCCCTTTTTCGACGCGCTTTCTTTTTCTTTCTTATTTCTCGACATTCTAGTTTTAGGACATAGATTTCTATTCTTCTTCTTATCTATATTTCTTAAAATTACGAAAATTTATTTTAAGTGGTTAAATTGATAGACATCAAAATTTTCTGGTTCGTAGTAATAGTTGGATTTGTACGTGGACCGGGTTATTGGAGCCAAACAGTACTCAATTATATTGAGACCAAACGAATCCTGCCCCTCTGCTGCATCTTTTGGCTATTCGAAACGTGGGCAAAATCAGAAAAGTCTATTAATTGGATAACTTATATAATTTTTCTTTCCTTTTAAAAACTAATAGGATATTCAGTGAATGCACCGAGTAAGACGTTCACCACCTTTTGTACGTTCACCACCTGTAACCAGATCAAGACATCTAGCAAATATTGTCGCCGTTGATTTTTCTTTAGAATCGTCATCCAGTCAACCAAGTACTCCAATTCAAATTTCCGATAATCCATTTTTTGAACCCGACCTCACAATTGAGAATCCGGAGAATATTCAGGGACGATTCATAGATCCTGAACCATTAATTTTTCCTCCGGAACCACCAATCATTCAAACAGAGATTGTTGAGGAACGAACCATTAAATCAGAATCCTCTAGTGATTCAGATTCAACAAATTCAATCATGGAAAATCTAGAACCTTTAAGTATGGAAGACCGAATGAGAGCTAAACGCACTGGCCAAGGTCACGCAATTACTCATCCTGACATTAATGCGCCAGATTATGAAATCAAAGGACAAATTCTACACATGGTGACTAATCAATGCCAATTTAGTGGTGCGCCGAAGGAAGATCCAAACGAACATCTTTGTACCTTTAATAGGATCTGCACACTATTTAAAATAAGAGAAGTTGAAGATGAACAGATATATCTCATGTTATTTCCCTGGACTTTAAAGGGAGAAGCCAAAGATTGGTTGGAATCGTTACCTGAAGGGGCGATTGATACATGGGACGTTTTAGTTGAAAAATTTCTTAAACAATTCTTTCCGGCATCTAAAGCCGTAAGACTTAAAGGAGAAATTGTTACGTTCACACAGAAACCGAATGAAACTCTATATGAGGCGTGGACCAGATTTGGAAAGTTATTGAGAGGATGTCCGCAACATGGTTTAGACACCTATCAAATAGTACAAATATTCTACCAAGGATGCGACATCACTACAAGGAAAGACATAGATATAGCAGCTGGTGGTTCTATTATGAAGAAAACCGAAACTGATGCTTATAAAATTATTGATAACACTGCTTCCCACTCACATGAGTGGCTTCAAGAAAAAGATATCGTTAGATCATCTAAAGCAGCTAGAGCCGATTCTAGCCATGACTTAGATTCCATTTCTGCAAAGATAGATGCTGTCGAGAGACGAATGGAAAAGATGACTAAAGATATCCACTCAATACGAATTAGTTGTGAGCAGTGTGGAGGACCACATTTGACAAAAGATTGTCTCAGTATTGAATTAACAATGGAACAAAGAGAGAATATTTCATACATAAATCAAAGGCCTGGAAATAATTATCAGAATAATTATCAACCGCCAAGATCGATTTACAATCAAAACCAGAATTATAACCGAAATATTCCATACAACAACCAACAAGGTCCTAGCAATCAACAAGTATCCAATAATACTTACAACCAGCAAAGACCTAATTTTCAAAACAAACCACCACAAACCGATGATAAAAAGCCGAATTTAGAAGATATGATGACAAAGCTAGTTGAAACTCAAACGCAGTTTTTCACATCTCAGGAACAAACTAATGAACAAAATGCTCAAGCATTTAGAAATCAACAAGCTTCTATTCAAAACTTGGAACAAGAAGTAAGTAACCTAGCAAGGTTAATAGGAGAAATAAAACCGGAAAGTTTACCTAGTGATACAAATGCTAACCTCTGGAATGAAACAGCTAAAGCCATTACCACAAGAAGTGGTACAACACTTAAACCACCTGAAATACCTGTAACTTCTGATGAAACTATTCCTACTCCACAAGAACCACAACCTGATCAAGATAAGGAAAAAGAACCGGTAGTTGAAAAGGTTAATGAAGATAACACAGTTAAGGCTAAACCTTATGTTAAACCATACCAACCACCACTTCCTTACCCGAGTAAAATGAAAAAAGAGAAACTTGAAGCCGAGCAATCCAAATTCTTGGATATGTTTAAACAGATAAATGTAAATCTTCTTTTCATTGATGTGATTTCAGGAATGCCTAGATATGCTAAATTTCTGAAAGATCTAATCTCAAATAGAAAGAAAATGGAAGAACTCTCGGCTGTTACTATGAATGCTAATTGTTCAGCAGTGCTGTTGAATAAGATACCAGAAAAACTATCTGATCCAGGAAGTTTCACAATTCCATGTTTTCTTGGTAGTCTTAGTTCAATAGAAGCATTAGCAGACTTAGGTGCTAGTATAAATCTAATGCCGTATTCACTATACACTAAACTAGACCTTGGAGAATTGAAACCAACAAGAATAAGTATACAACTAGCCGATAGATCAATAAAATATCCTAGAGGGATAATGGAGAACATGCTAGTTAAAGTTGGTACTTTAGTATTTCCAGTAGATTTTGTTGTTCTGGACATGGAAGAAGATTCTCAAGTTCCTCTCATATTAGGAAGACCATTCTTAAACACGGCTAAAGCAATGATAGACGTGTTTGGTAAGAAACTGACCCTAAGTATAGAGGACGAGAGTGTTACCTTTTCAGTTGATAGAGCAATGCAACAACCGCAATCTGCAGATGATACATGCTATTATATTCAAACTATAGATTCACATGCAGAATTATTAGAAGAATTTCCAGAATTACAAGGAACAGGAGAATGTTCTTTAGAAGAAGGAACTGAACCAATTGATGAAACTGAAATTTTAGCTACACTAATGGCTAATGGATATGAACCAACAACAGAAGAAATTCAAATGCTAAAAGAAGAAGACAGATATCGATATAAATCATCGATAGAAGAACCTCCGAAATTAGAGTTAAAGCCACTTCCAAACCATTTGGAATACGCTTATTTACATGGTGAATCTGAATTACCTGTAATAATATCGTCTTCTCTTACTGAAAATGAGAAATCACAACTCATTTCTGTGTTGAAAGCTCATAAACCAGCTATTGCATGGAAGATTCATGATATCAAAGGAATAAGTCCTTCGTATTGCACACATAAAATCCTTATGGAAGAAGGTCATAAAACGTATGTGCAACGCCAACGAAGACTAAATCCTAATATGCAAGATGTTGTTAAAAAAGAAATTATTAAACTGCTAGATGCAGGTTTAATTTACCCAATTTCTAATAGTCCGTGGGTAAGCCCAGTTCAATGCGTGCCTAAGAAGGGTGGCATGACTGTCATTACAAATGAGAAAAATGAGCTTATTCCTACTAGGACTGTAACAGGATGGCGTGTATGTATTGATTATAGAATATTAAATGACGCCACCAGAAAAGATCACTTTCCCTTACCTTTCATTGATCAAATGTTGGAAAGATTAGCCGGAAATAGTTACTATTGTTTTCTTGATGGTTTTTTCGGATATTTTCAAATTCCAATAGCACCCGAGGACCAAGAGAAAACCACGTTCACGTGCCCTTATGGTACTTTTGCTTACAAACGCATGCCATTTAGACTTTGCAACGCCCCTGCAATCTTTCAAAGGTGCATAATGGCGATTTTTCACGACATGATAGAAGAATGCATGGAAGTTTTCATGGATGACTTTTCAGTCTTCGGTGATACTTTTGAATCATGTCTAGTTAATCTGGAACGAATGCTTATTAGATGCGAACAATCAAAACTAGTACTTAATTGGGAGAAATTCCATTTCATGGTTAAAGAAGGCATCGTTCTTGGTCATAAAATTTTAAAGGAAGGAATTGAAGTGGATAGAGCTAAAGTAGATGTAATTGCTAAACTTCCACATCCCACCAATGTTAGAGGAGTTAGGAGTTTTCTAGGGCATGCCGGTTTTTACCGACGTTTCATAAAAGATTTTTCTAAAATTGCCACTCCTATGAATAAACTCCTAGAAAAGGATGCTCCATTCATCTTTTCAGATGAATGTATCAAATCTTTTAATATTCTTAAAGAGAAACTCACTAATGCGCCGATCATGATAACACCAAATTGGAATCTACCGTTTGAACTTATGTGCGATGCAAGTGATTTTGCAATGGGAGCCGTTTTAGGACAAAGGATTGAAAAACGATTTCAACCTATATATTATGCTAGTAAGACGTTACAAGGAGCACAAACAAATTACACAACTACTGAAAAAGAACTCCTTGCTATTGTCTTTGCTTTTGACAAATTTCGTTCATATCTCGTTCCATTCTGCTCTTAGATACCTATTTTCGAAACAAGATGCCAAACCAAGATTAATCCGTTGGATCTTACTCTTACAAGAGTTCGATATTGAAATCCGAGATAAAAGAGGAGCAGAAAATCTCGCCGCTGATCATCTTTCTCGTCTTGAAAATCCTGAATTAGAAGTTCTAAATGAATCGGCCATACAAGACAACTTTCCTGATGAATATCTATTGAAGATAGATTATAATGAAATTCCATGGTTTGCAGACTATGCAAACTACTTGTTATGTGGATTCCTTGAAAAAGGATTATCGTACCAAAAACGAAAGAAATTCTTTAGTGATATAAAACACTATTTCTGGGAAGATCCACATCTGTTTAAAAGTTGTCTCGATAGAATAATACGTCGATGTGTATTCGGAGATGAAGCCAATCAAATTTTAAACCATTGTCACACAGGACCAACAGGAGGGCATTATGGGCCTCAACTAACAGCAAGAAAAGTTTATGATGCTGGATTCTATTGGCCTACAATTTACAAAGACACACACCTTCTTTGCAAATCCTGTGATGCTTGTCAAAGGGCCGGAAAAATAAGTCAACGTGATGAAATGCCACAAAATGTCATTCAAGTATGTGAAGTATTTGACATTTGGGGTATTGACTTTATGGGTCCATTTCCAAAATCTCATAATAATCTATATATTCTCGTAGCCATTGATTATGTATCTAAATGGGCGGAAGCACAAGCTCTCCCAACTAACGATGCACGAGTTGTAGTCAACTTTTTAAAATGTCTTTTTGCAAGGTTTGGAACACCGAAAGCTTTAATAAGTGATAGGGGTACTCATTTTTGTAATAATCAACTTGAGAAAGTTCTTAAAAGATATGGAGTAACTTATAAAATCTCCACCGCATATCATCCACAAACAAGTGGACAAGTTGAAAATACCAACCAAGCTTTAAAACGTATTCTAGAAAAAACCGTAGGATCAAATCCGAAGGAATGGTATATAAAATTGGAGGATGCACTCTGGGCTTTTAGAACAACCTACAAAACTCTAATTGGAACCACACCTTTTAGACTCGTTTATGGAAAAGCATGCCATCTTCCAGTAGAAATTGAACACAAACCATTTTGGGCTTTGAAGACATGTAATCTTGATTTACATGAAGCTGGACGTCTACGGTTAAGTCAATTAAACGAATTAGAAGAATTAAGACATGAAGCATACGAAAATTCGTTAATCTATAAGGAAAGAACGAAGAAATGGCATGATAAAAGAATCAGAAGTTCAAAAGAATTTAAAGAAGGAGACAGAGTTCTTCTTTTCAATTCACGATTCAAGCTATTTCCAGGAAAATTGAAATCAAGATGGTCTGGACCATTCATAGTCAAAAGAGTTTTCCCATACGGAATGATTGAATTAATAAATTCAAATGGAATTGAATTTAAAGTTAATGGTCACAGAGTTAAACATTACATAGATAGTCCGATGGAAGTCGACAACGAAGTTAATCACAATTTCGATACCACAGCTAACTAAGTGTGGGGAGAATCAAGTCTTTAAAGGATAATATGTATTTCTGTTAGAGTTAGATTTTCTGTTTTCGTGTAGTTCTCGAAAATGGAACCCGAATGGTCTTTCCCTAGCAGACCCTAAAGAACTAGTCTTCTCCCCCCATTCTGAATTTTTATTTTTTTTTAGGTTTTTACGAAATGAAGACTTCCTGTGAACTAAACCATGGTCTAATGTTACATGCTTTGATTACTAAACGTAATAATGACACACTTCCGAGTGAACTAGTATCAGTAATCAGAGAAAGATTGGACGGAGTAAGAAAAGAATCCAGATGCGAAGATAATAAGTTACAATTTGGTAAAGGAAAATCAAAATCCGCAGCGAAAAGAAGAGTACGACACCTAGAAAGATGTCACAAATGCGGAAAATGGTCACATGGAGGTAAATGTTCAAATAATCAAACCTATTCAAACATCGAATTTGTTACTTTATGCAGAGACGGACCGTTCATATGTTTAGAAGAAAAAAACACTGAATGCTCGAGGTTACGCCTATGTAGCTATGGAAAACCAATTAAACCGACTATCCTATGAGTGGGATAGATCGTATCACTAAGAATACTATCTCACAACAAGAACCACAACAACAGCCTGATCAGCACATACCTTATTATGATCCGGTACAGTTTGTTGATGAATTCATAGTATTCCCAATGAGGCCGCCAGTAGAATTCCCAACGATTCCTGAGCACACTCTGAATCCTAATCTGAGATTTGATAGGAGATGGAGAGATTACGAGACATATCAAAGGAATAAATTCAAATTGGAAACAAAAAATGTAGAGGTGCCAAGGATAATCGATTGGGTTCCTTTGGAAACGATCCATCTAGCTGACCGTGTTAGACAGCTTTTAGTTCAAAGGTATGGCAGTTCTTCTTTTACAGATTGGGAACATCTTTTCACCATTCGTAGACCTGCATATAAGGAATGGTGTGTTGAGTTGATGAGTACTGTATCACTTGATAAAAATATAGTTAGAATAGATGATAGAAGATTTCTTAGGTTTATCCTTGGCGGTGGGATGTACAGAATGTCCATGCTGGACATGGCCAGGGCTTTACAGATATATACTCCTGGTGAGTTGCTACTACCCAATTGTACAAACTTGATTCATTATGGTGAAAGGGTAGATAGAAACTTTGACGCTGACGCCATTTGGAGGCGTATGTCACATTTTGATGTTTTTACACGAGCAGGAGGACACTCCTATACACATATTGACAGAGCCGAGCTTCGTATTATTCATAGATTTTTGGCTAACTCGATTACACAGAGAGGTCATAATAAAGAAAAAATTACCTTACATGATTTATTCTACCTAAAGTGTATTCGGGATCCTAGAAGCTTTGTCAATATCCCTTACTGTGTTGCTTTTTATTTATCTAAAATGGTAGAGGGAATGCAGGACGGGAGTATAATAGGAGGAGGTATTTTTGTTACTCTCATTGGAGAGTATTTAGGTGTTGATAGGAACCAAGGGGGTCCATTACAGCTTTGTAGAGAACAGGTTGAGTCCTTAGGATTGAAAGTTTATGTGGGTGCTATGGTATTGAAAAGTAGACGTAACCAGGCAGTACCTTATGAGGGACCTCATCCACAGGTAGAAAGGGGCTCAGACGAGGAAATGGAGGAAGCGGAAGACATTAGGGATGTCTTTCGAGATGCTATTCTTGACGTCCACGTTCGCATAGATGAGGAATCAATGACGAACGTATGTATGAGCAGTGGAACTCCGAGCGAGTATACGAGGATTATAGGCGACGCCAACACGATAGTTGGTTAGTTCATCAGTACCAAATCATGAGCCAGCTATCATATCAGGTACCAAATAACTATGTACCTACTCGACCTGCTTATTTTCCGCCACACAGCCCCGAGATCCGACCATCCTTTAACCGGTATGACTATAACCAAGCCTATCAGAACACCTATAACCAACAATGGAACCCAACTGACGAGATGAACTGGAACCCATATCCAGACTGATTTAGTTCCATTTGGTTATTTTTATGATTTTTATGTTTTTATCTTTTTAATTATTCATGTTTAAACTTATGTTATTGGATATATTTGTGTAATTTTTATCATTTTTATTATTATTGTGTACTAATATTTTACATTTAGGATTTAAAAGTGAGATATTAAGTCCCATTTCAAATTGCCATGCATGTTTATATTTGTATGTATGTATATTGTCGATTGTACAAAACAGGGTAAAACAGCGCATTTTCAAAGACTGGCATTAAGTTCAGCAAAAGCTAGTTTTGACGACAAAACGAAAAACAAATGTGATGTAACAACAAGAAGGAATGAACAAATGATGTGCACCATTTATCATTCAGCAAACAAACGCCAATATGTTTGGAAACTTTGGTAAAATTTAATCATTTTTCTACGCTAATCACCCTCAATAATTTAAATTGTTACTGATTTCTTGCAAATGAGGGCATTGCAAGATCTTAAGTGTGGGAAGGGGTTAAATTCTTTCGGATTTTTAAATTTTTTACTTTAAACACTTGGTTACCATTAAAAATACTAGTAACGTAGTAGTTGTATTAGAATCTAGTGCTCTCTGATAATAAAGAACAGCCCTAGTCTTATATACTGACTACCCAATTCTAGTAAAAATTTTCAAAATTTTCAATTAAATGAACTCAAAATCATGTTTATACATATTTATGAACGATAAAATTAGGTGTTAACACCGAAATTATTGTTACCTCGGAAAGGACATAAATTGAGAAACAAACCAAAATGTTAAAATTCATTTAAAATGGAATAGAGGACAATAAAAAGGAAAATAAAAGCCAAGTGTGGGAAAAACTACCAAGTTATCTTAAACATATGTCACATATTTCTGTAACAAATAATTGAAGATACTTTTGCTTTGGACTAAACTAAACAGTTTTACCCGATTTACTGTAATATATTTGAAAGAAAGATGGATCTACACGATGAATCAATTCCATCGTTAAAAGGAAGTAAAGTCTTCCGTAAAAGAAACGCGCTTCTTGATTTAGGTCATGAAATTGTCGTCCAGACCAGCTGTAGGTTGACGAAAAATCAAGAAAAGTCATCTCTAAAATCAGCAGGAAATCCATGGACCTCAGCATCAAACAGGGTCGTCATGTGGTCAGACTTATCCTAACCATGAGAGGATCTGTCTCGTAAAATGGGGAGGGCGCCGTACAAATTAGCTTGATAAGACTAATGAATCAGACCCCAAGAAAGGATAATCTCCTTAAAGATAAAAAAATCAGCTTTTAAGCCTGATATTACTCAATCCTTGAGATTGACTTTACAGATAGAGAATTACAAACTCATGGAATTCGATGATATTTAAACTCGAGCTTGAACGAGAAAATATTTTGATCAAAATTAAAACCGATTTGTTTTCTGAAAACCCATTTTTCAATGCGTTCATTTCCATTGAACGTAAAATCCTAGGAATTCACCTGGAATTCATTAGGTCACCTGAACCAAATCGGGTGTCAACCGTAAGAACAGTGGTTACATAGCATGGTCAAAGACAGGACCTTGTGCCAGACCGAAAAATTACAAGGGTGAGCTTTACTATTGCTCCTACCAAGGGTAGTAATTGCGTCCGACACGTTATAGACCATAATTAAAAGCGTGTCAGGGGACATTGCCTTAACAGTTGCTTGTTTAACACTTTCCTTTACAACTGGACGGTAGTTTACCGAAAGGTAATATTCGAAGCAAGTATACTGGACGTGTTGCTTTCCCAATACAAGGATAGCAAGTGGGTGACACAAAACCGTAAGTTTTGAGCTAAAATTTTCAAATATGAAACCCACCAAACCCACAAAAAGAATTTGCAAACACCAGTGAATGGTTATTCCGGAAAACTTATCTAGGGTAAAAGCTAGATTGAATTTTCAAAAAAAGATCAAATGTTTTCATAAAGATCCAATTTCTTAAAGGATCTAAATTTTTATAGTCATATGGGACTGTAAACCACATCGTTACTACCATTGTTTATACCGCCGTAAAGAAATCACTGATGTACAAAGTGTGAAGAATAAAGAAGTGATTCTATTATTTCAAGACGATATTGCTTGAGGACAAGCAACGCTCAAGTGTGGGAATATTTGATAATGCTAAAAACGAACATATATTTCATAGCATTATCCCTCAAGAAAGACAAGCTTTTAGTTGCAACTGTTCTATTTACAAGTTATATTCGTTTAAATAATAAAAGGTGAAGACAAAAGACAGATTCGACAAATTGAAGACGCAAACGACCAAAAAGCTCAAAAGTACAAAATACAATCAAAGAAGTTCCAATTATTGATAAGAAACGTCTCAAAATTACAAGAGTACAATATTCAAAACGCAAAGTACAAGATATTAAATTATTCGCAAGGATGTTCGAAAATCCGGAACCGGGACCAGAGTCAACTCTCAACGCTCGACGCAACGGACTAAAAATTACAAGTCAACTATGCAAATGAATATAATATAATATATAATTAATTTTTAAAATTAATATATATATTATATTATATTTAAAAACCGTCGGCAGAAGAAAACAACCAAATGTGGCGCTCCCCAGCTGGCCATGCGATCGCATGGCTTTGAAGGGCAAAGTTCAAGCGATCGCATGAGGCTCTTTTCCAGCTCACAAGGCCTATAAAACACGAGCTCTGGTGTACCATATATCATATATCTTTCTCTCTATCTCGTAAACACACACACACACACACACATATATATATATATATATATATATATATATATATATATATATATATATATATATATATATTATAATTTTAATTTTAAATTTTAATTTTAATTCTAATAATAAGGGTATGTTAGCAAATGTTGTAAGGGTGTAAGTCGAAATTCTGACCGTGTAACGCTACGCTATTTTTAATCATTGTAAGTTATGTTCAACCTTTTTAATTTAATGTCTCGTAGCTAAGTTATTATTATGCTTATTTAATCCGAAGTAATCATGATGTTGAGCTAATTATTAAAATTGGGTAATTGGGCTTTGTACCATAATTGGGGTTTGGACAAAAGAACGACACTTGTGGAAATTAGACTATGGGCTATTAATGGGCTTTATATTTGTTTAACTAAATGATAATTTGTTAATTTTAATATAAAGATTTACAATTGGACGTCCCTATAAATAACCATATACACTCGATCGGACACGATGGGCGGGGTATTTATATGTACGAATAATCGTTCATTTAACCGGACATGGGAATGGATTAATAGTCACTAGAATTATTAAAACAGGGGTAAAATTATGTACAAGGACACTTGGCATAATTGATAACAAAGTATTAAAACCTTGGGTTACACGCAGTCGATAACCTGGTGTAATTATTAAACAAAGTATTAAAATCTTGTTACAGTTTAAGTCTCCAATTAGTTGGAATATTTAACTTCGGGTATAAGGATAATTTGCCGAGGATACTCGCACTTTATATTTATGACTGATGGACTGTTATGGACAAAAACCAGACGGACATATTAAATAATCCAGGACAAAGGACAATTAACCCATGGGCATAAAACTAAAATCAACACGTCAAACATCATGATTACGGAAGTTTAAATAAGCATAATTCTTTTATTTCATATTTAATTTCCTTTATTTTATATTTAATTGCACTTCTAATTATCGCACTTTAATTTATTGTTATCGTATTTAATTGCACTTTTAATTATCGTACTTTTTAATTATTGTATTTTATTTCATCGCACTTTTATTTATCGCAATTTCATTATTGTTATTTACTTTATTCTTTAAATTAAGTTATATTTATTTTTATTATTTTACATTAGGTTTTAACTGCGACTAAAGTTTTAAAACCGGCAAACCGGTCATTAAACGGTAAAAACCCCCCTTTATAATAATAATATTACTTATATATATATATTTGTATTTTTATAAAATAAAACTAATATAGCGTTAAGCTTTGATTAAAAGATTCCCTGTAAAACGAACCGGACTTACTAAAAACTACACTACTGTACGATTAGGTACACTGCCTATAAGTGTTGTAGCAAGGTTTAAGTATATCCATTCTATAAATAAATAAATATCTTGTGTAAAATTGTATCGTATTTAATAGTTTTTCCTGTAAAAATATAAGCTATTTTATATACACCTCGCATAACATCAACCACCCAGGGAAGGCAAACGTGGTAGCCGACGCTTTGAGTAGAAAGGACAGAGAACCCATTCGAGTAAAATCTATGAATATAATGATTCACAATAACCTTACTACTCAAATAAAGGAGGCGCAACAAGGAGTTTTAAAAGAGGGAAATTTAAAGAATGAAATACCCAAAGGATCGGAGAAGCATCTTAATATTCGGGAAGATGGAACCCGGTATAGGGCTGAAAGGATTTAGGTACCAAAATTTGGAGATATGAGAGAAATGGTACTTAGAGAAGCTCATAAAACCAGATACTCAATACATCCTGGAACGGGGAAGATGTACAAGGATCTCAAGAAACATTTTTGGTGGCCAGGTATGAAAGCCGATGTTGCTAAATACGTAGGGGAATGTTTGACGTGTTCTAAGGTCAAAGCGGAGCATCAGAAACCATCAGGTCTACTTCAACAACCCAAAATCCCGGTATGGAAATGGGAAAACATTACCATGGATTTCATCACTAAATTGCCAAGGACTGCAAGTGGTTTTGATACTATTTGGGTAATAGTTGATCATCTCACCAAATCAGCACACTTCCTGCCAATAAGAGAAGATGACAAGATGGAGAAGTTAGCACGACTGTATTTGAAGGAAGTCGTCTCCAGATATGGAATACCAATCTCTATTATCTCTGATAGGGATGGCAGATTTATTTCAAGATTCTGGCAGACATTACAGCAAGCATTAGGAACTCGTCTAGACATGAGTACTGCCTATCATCCACAAACTGATGGGCAGAGTGAAAGGACGATACAAATGCTTGAAGACATGCTACGAGCATGTGTTATTGATTTCGGAAACAGTTGGGATCGACATCTACCGTTAGCAGAATTTTCCTACAACAATAGCTACCATTCAAGCATTGAGATGGCTCCGTTTGAAGCACTTTATGGTAGAAAGTGCAGGTCTACAATTTGTTGGAGTGAAGTGGGGGATAGACAGATTACGGGTCCGGAGATAATACAAGAAACTACTAAGAAGATCACCCAAATTCAACAACGGTTGAAAACCGCCCAAAGTCGACAAAAGAGCTACGCCGACATTAAAAGAAAAGATATAGAATTTGAAATTGGAGAGATGGTCATGCTTAAGGTTGCACCTTGGAAAGGTTTTGTTCGATTTGGTAAACAAGGGAAATTAAATCCAAGGTATATTGGACGATTCAAGATTATTGATCGTGACGGACCATTAGCTTACCGACTTGAGTTACCTCAATAACTCGCGGCTGTACATAACACTTTCCACATCTCGAATTTGAAGAAATGTTTTGCTAAAGAAGATCTCACTATTCCGTTGGACGAAATCCAAATCAATGAAAAACTTCAATTCATTGAAGAACCCGTTGAAATAATGGATCGTGAGGTTAAGAGACTTAAACAAAACAAGATACCGATTGTTAAGGTTTGATGGGCTGCTCGTAGAGGACCCGAGTTCACCTGAGAACGAGAAAATCAGATAAAGAAGAAGTACCCGCACTTATTTCCAGAAGATGAGCCAACACCTCCAATCGCTTAAAATTTCGGGACGAAATTTATTTAACGGGTAGGTACTGTAGTGACCCGAACTTTTCCGAACCTTTCTATGATTATATGTTTAATGAAAACTATATTTACATGATTAAATGTTTCCAACATGTTAAGCAATCAAACTTGTTAAGACTTGGTTAATTGAAACGGAAATTTTGTAAACGTCTGATTACCCAGTTTGACCAATGATTCACGAACGCTATAAGTTGTATATGACATGATGATACATAAATGAATAAATATATATGTTTAACATGATATAATGATCATCAAGTATCTCATTAAAAATAGTAACAATAAGTTATATACTTAAAAAGGAGACTATTGACGTATGAAACTCGAAACGATACATATAACGATTATCGTTATAACCACGTCTTACTAAATATATATGAAGCATATTAATACATTGTTATATTATATATAACATGATAATATGATAATTAAATATATCATTAAGTGTATTAACAATGAACTACATAAGTAAAAACAAGACTACTAACTTAAGGATTTCGAAACGAGACATATATGTAACGATTATCGTTGTAACGACATTTTAATGTATATATCATATTAAGATATATTAATATATCATAATATCATGATAATATAATAATTTAAAATCTCATTTGATATTATAAACTTTGGGTTAACAACATTTAACAAGATCGTTAACCTAAAGGTCTAAAACAACACTTACATGTAACGACTAACGATGACTTAACGACTCAGTTAAAATGTATATACATGTATTGTTTTAATATGTATTCATACACTTTTGAAAGACTTCAAGACACTTATCAAAATACTTCTACTTAACAAAAATTCTTACAATTACATCCCCGTTCAGTTTCATCAACAATTCTACTCGTATGCACCTGTATTCGTACTCGTACAATACACAGCTTTTAGATGTATGTACTATTGGTATATACACTCCAATGATCAGCTCTTAGCAGTCCATGTGAGTCACCTAACACATGTGGGAACCATCATTTGGCAACTAGCATGAAATATCTCATAAAATTACAAAAATATGAGTAATCATTCATGACTTATTTACATGAAAACAAAATTACATATCCTTTATATCTAATCCATACACCAACGACCAAAAACACCTAAAAACACTTTAATTCTTCAATTTTATTCATCTAATTGATCTCTCTCAAGTTCTAACTTCAAGTTCTAAGTGTTCTTCATAAATTCTACCAGTTCTAGTTACATAAAATCAAGAATACTTTCAAGTTTGCTAGCTCACTTCCAATCTTGTAAGGTGATCATCCAACCTCAAGAAATCTTTGTTTCTTACAGTAGGTTATCATTCTAATACAAGGTAATAATCATATTCAAACTTTGGTTCAATTTCTATAACTATAACAATCTTATTTCAAGTGATGATCATACTTGAACTTGTTTTCGTGTCATGATTCTGCTTCAAGAACTTCGAGCCATCCAAGGATCCGTTGAAGCTAGATCCATTTTTCTCTTTTCCAGTAGGTTTATCTAAGGAACTTAAGGTAGTAATGATGTTCATAACATCATTCGATTCATACATAAAAAGCTATCATATTCGAAGTGGTAAACTAGTAATCACTAGAACATAGTTTAGTTAATTCTAAACTTGTTGGCAAATAAAGTTAATCCTTCTAACTACACTTTTAAAATCAACTATAAACATGATCTATATCTATATGATATGCTAACTTAATGATTTAAAACCCGGAAACACGATAAACACCATAAAACCGGATTTACGCCGTCGTAGTTACAACCGGGGGCTGTTTTGGTTTGGATAATTAAAAACTATGAAAAACTTTGATTTAAAAGCTATACCTCTGGGAAAATGATTTTTCTTATGAACATGAAACCATATCCAAAAATCATGGTTAAACTCAAAGTGAAAGTATGTTTTTCAAAACAGTCATCAAGATGTCGTTCTTTCGACGGAAATGACTACCTCTTTCAAAAATGACTTGTAACTTGTATTTCCGACTATAAACCTATACCTTTTCTGTTTAGTTTCATAAATTCAAGTTTAATACGAAACCATGGCCACTTAAATCACTCAAAACGGATTAGAAACGAATAAATGGCGAGCAAAACAAAATTGGTAAAAACTACTCATTTTAGCTACGTGAAAATTGGTAACAAATCTATTCCAACCATAACTTAATCAACTTGTATTGTATATTATGTAATCTTGAGATACCATAGACACGTATACAATATTTCGACCTATCATGTCGACACATCTATATATATTTCGGAACAACCATAGACACTCTATATGTGAATGTTGGAGTTAGCTATACAGGGTTGAGGTTGATTCCAAAATATATATAGTTTGAGTTGTGATCAATACTGAGATATGTATACACTGGGTCGTGGATTGATTCAAGATAATATATATCGATTTATTTCTATACATCTAACTGTGGACAACTAGTTGTAGGTTACTAACGAGGACAGCTGACTTAATAAACTTAAAACATCAAAATGTATTAAAAGTGTTGTAAATATATTTCGAACATACTTTGATATATATGTACATATTTGTTATAGGTTCGTGAATCGACCAGTGGCCAAGTCTTACTTCCTGACGAAGTAAAAAATCTGTGAAAGTGAGTTATAGTCCCACTTTTAAAATCTAATATTTTTGGGATGAGAATACATGCAGGTTTTATAAATGATTTACAAAATAAACACAAGTACGTGAAACTACATTCTATGGTTGAATTATTGAAATCGAATATGCCCCTTTTTATTAAGTCTGGTAATCTAAGAATTAGGGAACAGACAACGTAATTGACGCGAATCCTAAAGATAGATCTATTGGGCCTAACAAACCCCATCCAAAGTACCGGATGCTTTAGTACTTCGAAATTTATATCATATCCGAAGGGTGTCCCGGAATGATGGGAATATTATTAAATATGCATCTTGTTAATGTCGGTTACCAGGTGTTCACCATATGAATAATTTTTATCTCTATGTATGGGATGTGTATTGAAATATGAAATCTTGTGGTCTATTTTTATGATTTGATCATATATAGGTTAAACCTATAACTCACCAACATTTTTTTTGACGTTTTAAGCATGTTTATTCTCAGGTGATTATTAAGAGCTTTCGCTGTCGCATACTTAAATAAGGACGAGATTTGGAGTCCATGCTTGTATGATATTGTGTAAAAACTGCATTCATGAAACTTATTTCGTTGTAACATATTTGTATTGTAAACCATTATGTAATGGTCGCGTGTAAACAGGATATTTTAGATTATCATTATTTGATAATCTACGTAAAGCTTTTTAAACCTTTATTGATGAAATAAAGGTTATGGTTTGTTTTAAAATGAATGCAGGCTTTGAAAAACGTCTCATATAGAGGTCAAAACCTCGCAACGAAATCAATTAATATGAAACGTTTTTAATCAATAAGAACGGGACATTTCAACGTGTACAACTCATTGATGCGTTTGCATCATCTTAACCAAGTTTTGACCATCATAACACTAGTGTAAGTCTAAGATATGTAGCATAACTCAATTGAGGGTTGTAAGTAGTTTGATGAACCAAAGTTACATCAAGATCTTAGATCCGATACATACATGAGTTCTAATAGTAATATTAAGCTACAAACTTGAAAGTAAACTAAATAAACAAGATCTTAAGTGGTAGAACTTAGATCTTAGTTAGATCTTAAAGATCCTAGAATAGAAAGTCTAGATATAGTGTTCTTAAGTTAGATCCTAAGTTATAAGACTTGGATCCTTACTTTAATAAAACCATAAGTTATGAAACTTAGATTTTAATCTTGTAAAATGTATATAAGCTTATAAGCTCTTTTTTACAACAAAATTGGAAGACCATAAGCTATAGAAACTTAGATCTAACATAAGTGTATGAAGTTATAACTAGAAAGTTATACTTCCATGTTCTTGAACTTATAAAGTTTAACTTTAGTTTCAAGAAATATGAGATCAAGTTTAACTAGTAATACTTGACCAAATTAACAACATCACAACTTTAAATAAATAAAATGAAGAAATAAACTAAAGTTACAAGTATTATGTTCATGTTTGTTTCATACTTGAGAAGATTCAAATCAAAGTTTGGATCTTAAGGAAATAAACTTCAAGTCTACAAAACATGAACACAAGTAAGCTCTCAAGGCTTATGAGTTTTAGATCTACATAATACTTCAAGTGTAGAACCATAAACTATCAAGTTTAGATCCTTGTTCTTGACTTCATCAAACAAAGATGGAAGTATGAAGATACAAGCTAGATAACTTGATCTTTAACAACAACAAACAACAAGTAACAAAACAAGTAGATGATGATGATGATAGATTCGGTTTTAATGGAAGAAAAAGAAAGGAAATAAAGTCTTGTTACTTACAAGTTTGAGAGGAAAGTGAGAGTAAAAGAAGTTGTAAGTATTATGTGTGTGTAAAAATGAAGTAAAACTACCAAATAAGTAACAAAGTAAATGAAAAAAAAAAAAAGGAACTCCCTCCCTCCATTCAAATGCTACGGTTTTGGAGGCCAAATAAGGGAAGTCAAAATCCAATTTTCAAGTATTGGGAGATGGTGTAAGCTTAAAATGGATTAAAGTTAAATATATGGGAAAGAGGTCTTGCATGCTTGAAACATTTTTGTCTCCAGCTTAGCTTAATTAATCTAGTTTAGTCTTAATAAATTACTAGCATAAAAGTGGGCTCTTAATAGTCCATTAAGAAAAGTAGGATGGGCTTCCAAGTCCAAAAATAATAAGGGCTCAAGTAAGTAAGCAACAAATTAGTAAAAGCCCAAGTAATTAACTACTTACATTAGTTAATTAAAAATGATTAATAATAATTAATCATGAATGTAAATAATATTAGAAATATTATTCGTGAAAAGTACGTGTGTCACAAGGACATGTCGGGACATGGAAAGTCAATTAAGATGTTACGTGCATTAAGGTAACTAGTAAGCATTAGTAAACACTAAGCTTAATTAAATAAGCCCTTAAGCCAAGTAATTGTTATAATAAATAACAATCAAGTTTACGCAGTCATAATATTCCAATTACGACAAAAGTTTAACGTGTACCAATTACGTATTTCGTTTAAAACGATAAGTGACACCAATGGTCGTAAAAGCATTCGAGGATCAAGTTAAGTGATTACACACTTAATAGCACGTTGTAAGATATTAACGAAAGTAATTAACCATAATTAAAGATCCTAGAGCATAAGCTAGCTCAGTACGCACAAATACGCAGTTTCGTGAAAGCACAAAAGCAAGTCGAAAAAGCCGGGCCGTTACAACAGAATATATAGATTTACCTTTTAAAAAATCAAAAATCATATCACAATAGTGTGTATTTGTCAAAAAATGCATGATCATTCGAAAAATCAGGTAACCTATCTTAATATCATCCCACTTATGTGTCATCGCATACATTCCAGAACTCATACCACCATTATTGTAGTAAGAAGTCACCTAATGGTTGATTAACCACAATTGGTTGATGCAGTTAAACAGTTATTAAATAAGCATCATAATTCAATCTACCACAATTTCAACTTCATTTGAAAGAAGTTATGTTTTTTAACCTGTATATACTACAAAAATTCATATCGTGAAATAATTAGAACTGTAAATATTAAAGTTAACAACCACTTACCATTCACATTTACTTTGTAGTAACACAAAAGAACAAAAAGTAATAAAAAGGAGAGATGCAATTCGACAGCCAAAAACATACAGATTTAAAAAACGTAAACAGAAAAACTACAAAGTAACATACAGTTCATGAAAAAGAAACATCTTACCAGCATAAATGACGACCGCTGCAACAAATCTTCAAACAATAAAGCAATGATCAGCGTCGTCCACCTGAGGCATTTCATCAAACACTTGTTGAGCACTTCATGAACCATATGTTGTGAATGATTGAGAATCTGGAAAAAAAAACAAACTGATAAGATCACTACTCTATTTGAAATTTTGAACTGTTCTAGGATTTTTATTCATGAAATATGAATTTTTAATAATCAATCACGTCAAATAGAACTTCATGTATTAATCGAAATATAAGAACACAAATTAAAAACTTGATTATAACAAATAGCTTATCTGATTGAAAGTTGTAGTGACCCGAACTTTTCCATGTTTATATATATTAATTGAGATTGATATTTACATGATTAAATGTTTCCAACATGTTAAGCAATCAAACTTGTTAAGACTTGATTAATTGAAATATGTTTCATATAGACAATTGACCACCCAAGTTGACCGGTGATTCACGAACTTTAAAACTTGTAAAAACTATATGATGACATATATATGGATATATATATATATAGTTAAAATGATACTATGATAAGTAAACATATCATTAAGTATATTAACAATGAACTACATATGTAAAAACAAGACTACTAACTTAATGATTTTTAAACGAGACATATATGTAACGATTATCGTTGTAAAGACATTTAATGTATATATATCATATTAAGAGATATTCATACATGATAATATCATGATAATATAATAATTTAAAATCTCATTTGATATTATAAACATTGGGTTAACAACATTTAACAAGATCGTTAACCTAAAGGTTTCAAAACAACACTTACATGTAACGACTAACGATGACTTAATGACTCAGTTAAAATGTATATACATGTAGTGTTTTAATATGTATTTATACACTTTTAAAAGACTTAAATACACTTATCAAAATACTTCTACTTAACAAAAATGCTTACAATTACATCCTCGTTCAGTTTCATCAACAATTCTACTCGTATGCACCCGTATTCGTACTCGTACAATACACAGCTTTTAGATGTATGTACTATTGGTATATACACTCCAATGATCAGCTCTTAGCAGCCCATGTGAGTCACCTAACACATGTGGGAACCATCATTTGGCAACTAGCATGAAATATCTCATAAAATTACAAAAATATGAGTAATCATTCATGACTTATTTACATGAAAACAAAATTACATATCCTTTATATCTAATCCATACACCAACGACCAAAAACACCTACAAACACTTTTATTCTTTAATTTTCTTCATCTAATTGATCTCTCTCAAGTTCTATCTTCAAGTTCTAAGTGTTCTTCATATATTCTACAAGTTCTAGTTACATAAAATCAAGAATACTTTCAAGTTTGCTAGCTCACTTCCAATATTGTAAGGTGATCATCCAACCTCAAGAAATCTTTATTTATTACAGTAGGTTATCATTCTAATACAAGGTAATAATCATATTCAAACTTTGGTTCAATTTCTATAACTATAACAATCTTATTTCAAGTGATGATCTTACTTGAACTTGTTTTCGTGTCATGATTCTGCTTCAAGAACTTCGAGCCATCCAAGGATCCGTTGAAGCTAGATCCATTTTTCTATTTTCCAGTAGGTTTATCCAAGGAACTTAAGGTAGTAATGATGTTCATAACATCATTCGATTCATACATATAAAGCTATCTTATTCGAAGGTTTAAACTTGTAATCACTAGAACATAGTTTAGTTAATTCTAAACTTGTTCGCAAACAAAAGTTAATCCATCTAACTTGACTTTTAAAATCAACTAAACACATGTTCTATATCTATATGATATGCTAACTTAATGATTTAAAACCTGGAAACACGAAAAACACCGTAAAACCGGATTTACGCCGTCGTAGTAACACCGCGGGCTGTTTTGGGTTAGTTAATTAAAAACTATGATAAACTTTGATTTAAAAGTTGTTATTCTGAGAAAATGATTTTTATTATGAACATGAAACTATATCCAAAAATTATGGTTAAACTCAAAGTGGAAGTATGTTTTCTAAAATGGTCATCTAGACGTCGTTCTTTCGACTGAAATGACTACCTTTACAAAAACGACTTGTAACTTATTTTTCCGACTATAAACCTATACTTTTTCTGTTTAGATTCATAAAATAGAGTTCAATATGAAACTATAGCAATTTGATTCACTCAAAACGGATTTAAAATGAAGAAGTTATGGGTAAAACAAGATTGGATAATTTTTCTCATTTTAGCTACGTGAAAATTGGTAACAAATCTATTCCAACCATAACTTAATCAACTTGTATTGTATATTATGTAATCTTGAGATACCATAGACACGTATACAATGTTTCGACCTATCATGTCGACACATCTATATATATTTCGGAACAACCATAGACACTCTATATGTGAATGTTGGAGTTAGCTATACAGGGTTGAGGTTGATTCCAAAATATATATAGTTTGAGTTGTGATCAATACTGAGATACGTATACACTGGGTCGTGGATTGATTCAAGATAATATTTATCAATTTATTTCTGTACATCTAACTGTGGACAACTAGTTGTAGGTTACTAACGAGGACAGCTGACTTAATAAACTTAAAACATCAAAATATATTAAAAGTGTTGTAAATATATTTTGAACATACTTTGATATATATGTATATATTGTTATAGGTTCGTGAATCAACCAGTGGCCAAGTCTTACTTCCCGACGAAGTAAAAATCTGTGAAAGTGAGTTATAGTCCCACTTTTAAAATCTAATATTTTTGGGATGAGAATACATGCAGGTTTTTTAAATGATTTACAAAATAGACACAAGTACGTGAAACTACATTCTATGGTTGAATTATCGAAATCGAATATGCCCCTTTTTATTAAGTCTGGTAATCTAAGAATTAGGGAACAGACACCCTAATTGACACGAATCCTAAAGATAGATCTATTGGGCCTAACAAACCCCATCCAAAGTACCGGATGCTTTAGTACTTTGAAATTTATATCATATCCGAAGGGTGTCCCGGAATGATGGGGATATTCTTATATATATGCATCTTGTTAATGTTGGTTACCAGGTGTTCACCATATGAATGATTTTTATCTCTATGTATGGGATGTGTATTGAAATATGAAATCTTGTGGTCTATTATTATGATTTGATATATATAGGTTAAACCTATAACTCACCAACATTTTTGTTGACGTTTTAAGCATGTTTATTCTCAGGTGATTATTAAGAACTTCCGCTGTCGCATACTTAAATAAGGACGAGATTTAGAGTCCATGCTTGTATGATATTGTGTAAAAACTGCATTCAAGAAACTTATTTTGTTGTAACATATTTGTATTGTAAACCATTATGTATTGGTCGTGTGTAAACAGGATATTTTAGATTATCATTATTTGATAATCTACGTAAAGCTTTTTAAACCTTTATTGATGAAATAAAGGTTATGGTTTGTTTTAAAATGAATGCAGTCTTTGAAAAACGTCTCATATAGAGGTCAAAACCTCGCAACGAAATCAATTAATATGGAACGTTTTTAATCAATAAGAACGGGACATTTCAGTTGGTATCAGAGCGTTGGTCTTAGAGAACTAGAATTTTGCATTAGTGTGTCTTATCGAGTTTTTTAGGATGCATTAGTGAGTCTGGACTTCGACCGTGTTTACTTGAAAAATGATTGCTTAACAAATTTTGTTGGAAACTATATATTTTTAACATGTGAATATTATGTGATATATTAATCTCTTAACGCATTTGATATTATGTGATAGATGTCTACCTCTAGAACAAGTCCCATTGACTCACCTAATAATAATGAAGAGTCAAATGTAAATTGGAATGATTCGTGGATTGATTCACAAGTTCCCGAAGAGGAACCGGAAGAAGAGTCGGAACCAGAAGAAGAATCGGAACCGGAAGAAGAATCGAAACCGGATGAAGAAATAGAACCGGTGGGGGAAATAATAAAACGGTTAAGTAAAAGAAAATCCTCAACCAACCGACCAAGGTTAATTATGGTCAATGGTGTTTCCGCCAAGGAAGCAAAATATTGGGAGGATTACCAATTCTCCTATGAATCGGATTCCGACGAGAATTCCGATGATGTTATAGAAATTACCCCAACTGAATTTAAAAAGGCAAAAGAAAATAATAAGGGAAAGGGCATAAAAATAGAGAAATCTAATTCCAACCCCGATGAACTTTATATGTATCGTCAACCCCCGAAGTCCTTAAGTTGTAACAATGACCCGGGAACCTCTAAACCACCAGGTTTTTCTAAACCAATGTAGAAAACGACGGCTCGTATTAGGGGAACATCATATATCCCTAGAAACTTGGCAAAACGAACCAAAACTGAAGAAGAAGAAACAAGCGAGTCGGAATAAGATAGTTGTATTCGTGTGGTGTAATATATGTAATATAGTGTGCTTATGCTTTATGATATATGTAAAAATTGCTTGTATTAATAAGTATTTTTTTTTTATGAATCTAGCTCTTGTCTATTTTACAGTATAAAAACACAAAATGGATAGACAACCCAATATTTTAAGAGACCTACCCGGAGACATGGTTGATGAAATCTTGTCTAGAGTCGGTCAGAATTCTTCGGCACAACTATTTAAGGCGAGATCAGTTTGTAAGACATTCGAAGAACGTTCCAAGAATGTCTTGGTTTATAAAAGTCTTTCGTTCGAAAGATGGGGGATATCACATTGGGAAATCCATAAGTTACGATGTGTTTACTTTGACGCATATATTGCGGGGAACCCAAATGCTATTTTACGCAATGGGTTAAGAAATTATTTTGACTCAATATATCCGAATATTGGACTTCGTGATTTAGAAAAAGCGGCTAACATGCAACATAAAGAAGCATGTTATGCTTACGGATTAGTAATGTTCGCTTCTCACCAAAGTGAGAACACGAACATCGGGCTACAACTATTAAACAAAACGTTTCCACAAGTGACGGAGTCGGTAATTGGAGTAAGAAATGAGGTTTTTAGATTGTTACGGGACTGTTGGACATTACGTAACCCTCGTCCTTTTGACGACGTTACAACACGCTGTCTTATCAACGGCCATAACGGTTATGTTCCACAAGACCAAGGATGGGAAGTAATCCTAGTAAAACCAGAATGCATGACTTGTTTCTGGACGTATGAATTACGTGTCTTTATTGCCTTTGCTGAACGACTTGTGTACTAGCTAGAATTATCTTCACAACCATCTTGTATCAAATTTATTGTGTGCTATATTTCATGCTATATGTAAAATAAGCGGTATTGTAAGTTTGTAAAATACTGTGTAAAAGTTTGAACGCGAAATATTATTATAATCAGTTTTTCATATAGAATTGTAGTAGTTGAATTGTATATTAGCTACTAAGTATGAACTTAACGGGTAGGTACTACCCGAATTTAAACTTATAAAATGCTAATATGAAGAAAAAGCTTTTATAAATGAGTTCATATTATGCTACGAAATACTATTAACTACTCTTAATATTCTGTATGATTAACTTGTTCCATTTGACTATTTTGAAGGAAATGGCACCGACTACTCGACACACCGTGAATATGAATGAAGAGGAATTCCGTACTTTTCTAGCTTCAAACATAGCCGCAGTACAGGCTGCGCTACATACCAACAATAACCTTGGATCTAGCAGTACAGGAAATCGTGTAAGATGCACCTACAAAGAATTCACTGCCTGCAAACCTTTGGAATTTGATGGAATCGAAGGACCGATCGGATTGAAACGGTGGACCGAGAAGGTCGAATCGGTGTTTGCCATAAGTAAGTGTACTGAAGAGGGCAAAGTGAAGTACGCTACGCATACCTTCACAGGTTCTGCGTTAACATGGTGGAATACCTATCTAGAGCAAGTGGGACAAGACGATGCGTACGCACTACCGTGGTCAGCATTCAAGCACTTGATGAACGAGAAGTACCGTCCCAAAACCGAGGTCAATAAGCTCAAGACAGAACTTAGAGGGTTACGAACCCAAGGATTTGATATTACCACGTACGAAAGACGATTCACAGAATTGTGCCTATTGTGTCCGGGAGCATTCGAAGATGAGGAAGAGAAGATCGACGCGTTTGTGAAAGGATTACCGGAAAGAATCCAAGAAGATATAAGTTCACACGAGCCCGCCTCCATACAACAGGCATGTAGAATGGCTCACAAACTAGTGAACCAGATTGAAGAAAGAATTAAAGAACAGACTGCTGAAGAGGCCAATGTGAAGCAAGTCAAAAGAAAGTGGGAGGAAAACGGTGATAAGAATCACCAATACAACAACAACAGCAATTACAACAATAATCGCAACAATTATCCCAACAATCGCAACATCAATCGCAACTACAACAAACGGCCCAACAACAACAACAACAACAACAACAGCAACTACAACAATCATCCCAACAACAATAATAACCGCAACAACAACAACAATCAGAAGCAGCTATGCCAAAGGTGTGAAAAGTATCACTCGGGGTTCTGCACCAAATTTTGCAACAAGTGTAAAAGAAATGGTCATAGCGCGGCGAAGTGTGAGGTCTACGGACCAGGGGTTAATAGAACGAAAGGAACAAATGGTGTCGGAACGAGTAATGGCGGAGCAAGTAGTGTCGGAGCAAGTTATGCCAATGTAGTTTGTTATAAATGTGGAAAACCGGGCCACATTATTAGAAATTGCCCGAACCAGGAGAACACGAATAGACAAGGCCGCGGAAGAGTTTTCAATATTAATGCGGCAGAGGCACAGGAAGACCCGGAGCTTGTTACGGGTACGTTTCTTATTGACAATAAATCTGCTTACGTTTTATTTGATTCGGGTGCGGATAGAAGCTATATGAGTAGAGATTTTTGTGCTAAATTAAGTTGTCCATTGACGCCTTTGGATAGTAAATTTTTACTCGAATTAGCAAATGGTAAATTAATTTCAGCAGATAATATATGTCAGAATCAAGAAATTAAACTGGTTAGCGAAACATTTAAGATTGATTTGATACCAGTAGAGTTAGGGAGTTTTGATGTGATAATCGGTATGGACTGGTTGAAAGAAGTGAAAGCAGAGATCGTTTGTTACAAAAATGCAATTCGCATTATACGAGAAAAAGGAAAACCCTTAATGGTGTACGGAGAAAAGGGCAACACGAAGCTACATCTTATTAGTAATATGAAGGCACAAAAACTAATAAGAAAAGGTTGCTATGCTGTTCTAGCACACGTCGAGAAAGTACAAACTGAAGAAAAGAGCATCAATGATGTTCCCATTGCAAAAGAATTTCCCGATGTATTTCCGAAAGAATTACCGGGATTACCCCCACATCGATCCGTTGAATTTCAAATAGATCTTGTACCAGGAGCTGCACCAATAGCTCGTGCTCCTTACAGACTCGCACCCAGCGAGATGAAAGAACTGCAAAGCCAATTACAAGAACTTTTAGAGCGTGGTTTCATTCGACCAAGCACATCACCGTGGGGAGCTCCTGTTTTGTTTGTCAAGAAGAAAGATGGTACATTCAGGTTGTGTATCGACTACCGAGAGTTGAACAAACTTACCATCAAGAACCGCTACCCACTACCGAGAATCGATGACTTATTTGATCAACTACAAGGCTCGTCTGTTTATTCAAAGATTGACTTACGTTCCGGGTATCATCAAATGCGGGTGAAAGAAGATGATATTCCAAAGACTGCTTTCAAAACACGTTACGGTCATTACGAGTTTATGGTCATGCCGTTTGGTTTAACTAATGCACCAGCTATGTTCATGGACCTTATGAACCGAGTGTGTGGACCATACCTTGACAAGTTTGTCATTGTTTTCATTGATGACATACTTATTTACTCAAAGAATGACCAAGAACACGGTGAATATTTGAGAAAGGTGTTAGAAGTATTGAGGAAGGAAGAATTGTACGCTAAGTTTTCAAAGTGTGCATTTTGGTTGGAAGAAGTTCAATTCCTCGGTCACATAGTGAACAAAGAAGGTATTAAGGTGGATCCGGCAAAGATAGAAACTGTTGAAAAGTGGGAAACCCCGAAAACTCCAAAACACATACGCCAGTTTTTAGGACTAGCTGGTTACTACAGAAGGTTCATCCAAGACTTTTCCAGAATAGCAAAACCCTTGACTGCATTAACGCATAAAGGGAAGAAATTTGAATGGAATGATGAACAAGAGAAAGCGTTTCAGTTATTGAAGAAAAAGCTAACTACGGCACCTATATTGTCATTGCCTGAAGGGAATGATGATTTTTTGATTTATTGTGACGCATCAAAGCAAGGTCTCGGTTGTGTATTAATGCAACGAACGAAGGTGATTGCTTATGCGTCTAGACAATTGAAGATTCACGAACAAAATTATACGACGCATGATTTGGAATTAGGCGCGGTTGTTTTTGCATTAAAGACTTGGAGACACTACTTATATGGGGTCAAAAGTATTATATATACCGACCACAAAAGTCTTCAACACATATTTAATCAGAAACAACTGAATATGAGGCAGCGTAGGTGGATTGAATTATTGAATGATTACGACTTTGAGATTCGTTACCACCCGGGGAAGGCAAATGTGGTAGCCGATGCCTTGAGCAGGAAGGACAGAGAACCCATTCGAGTAAAATCTATGAATATAATGATTCATAATAACCTTACTACTCAAATAAAGGAGGCGCAACAAGGAGTTTTAAAAGAGGGAAATTTAAAGGATGAAATACCCAAAGGATCGGAGAAGCATCTTAATATTCGGGAAGACGGAACCCGGTATAGGGCTGAAAGGATTTGGGTACCAAAATTTGGAGATATGAGAGAAATGGTACTTAGAGAAGCTCATAAAACCAGATACTCAATACATCCTGGAACGGGGAAGATGTACAAGGATCTCAAGAAACATTTTTGGTGGCCGGGTATGAAAGCCGATGTTGCTAAATACGTAGGAGAATGTTTGACGTGTTCTAAGGTCAAAGCTGAGCATCAGAAACCATCAGGTCTACTTCAACAACCCGAAATCCCGAAATGGAAATGGGAAAACATTACCATGGATTTCATCACTAAATTGCCAAGGACTGCAAGTGGTTTTGATACTATTTGGGTAATAGTTGATCGTCTCACCAAATCAGCACATTTCCTGCCAATAAGAGAAGATGACAAGATGGAGAAGTTAGCACGACTGTATTTGAAGGAAGTCATCTCCAGACATGGAATACCAATCTCTATTATCTCTGATAGGGATGGCAGATTTATTTCAAGATTCTGGCAGACATTACAGCAAGCATTAGGAACTCGTCTAGACATGAGTACTGCCTATCATCCACAAACTAATGGGCAGAGCGAAAGGACGATACAAACGCTTTAAGACATGCTACGAGCATGTGTTATTGATTTCGGAAACAGTTGGGATCGACATCTACCGTTAGCAGAATTTTCCTACAACAACAGCTACCATTCAAGCATTGAGATGGCGCCGTTTGAAGCACTTTATGGTAGAAAGTGCAGGTCTCCGATTTGTTGGAGTGAAGTGGGGGATAGACAGATTACGGGTCCGGAGATTATACAAGAAACTTCCGAGAAGATCATCCAAATTCAACAACGGTTGAAAACCGCCCAAAGTCGACAAAAGAGCTACGCTGACATTAAAAGAAAAGATATAGAATTTGAAATTGGAGAGATGGTCATGCTTAAAGTTGCACCTTGGAAAGGCGTTGTTCGATTTGGTAAACGAGGGAAATTAAATCCAAGGTATATTGGACCATTCAAGATTATTGATCGTGTCGGACCAGTAGCTTACCGACTTGAGTTACCTCAACAACTCGCGGCTGTACATAACACTTTCCACGTCTCGAATTTGAAGAAATGTTTTGCAAAAGAATATCTCACTATTCCGTTAGATGAAATCCAAATCAACGAAAAACTCCAATTCATCGAAGAACCCGTCGAAATAATGGATCGTGAGGTTAAAAGACTTAAGCAAAACAAGATACCAATTGTTAAGGTTCGATGGAATGCTCGTAGAGGACTCGAGTTCACCTGGGAGCGTGAAGATCAGATAAAGAAGAAATACCCGCATCTATTTCCAGAAGACTCGTCAACACCTTCAACAGCTTAAAATTTCGGGACGAAATTTATTTAACGGGTAGGTACTGTAGTGACCCGAACTTTTCCATGTTTATATATATTAATTGAGATTGATATTTACATGATTAAATGTTTCCAACATGTTAAGCAATCAAACTTGTTAAGACTTGATTAATTGAAATATGTTTCATATAGACAATTGACCACCCAAGTTGACCGGTGATTCACGAACTTTAAAACTTGTAAAAACTATATGATGACATATATATGGATATATATATATATAGTTAACATGATACTATGATAAGTAAACATATCATTAAGTATATTAACAATGAACTACATATGTAAAAACAAGACTACTAACTTAATGATTTTTAAACGAGACATATATGTAACGATTATCGATGTAAAGACATTTAATGTATATATATCATATTAAGAGATATTCATACATGATAATATCATGATAATATAATAATTTAAAATCTCATTTGATATTATAAACATTGGGTTAACAACATTTAACAAGATCGTTAACCTAAAGGTTTCAAAACAACACTTACATGTAACGACTAACGATGACTTAACGACTCAGTTAAAATGTATATACATATAGTGTTTTAATATGTATTTATACACTTTTGAAAGACTTAAATACACTTATCAAAATACTTCTACTTAACAAAAATGCTTACAATTACATCCTCGTTCAGTTTCATCAACAATTCTACTCGTATGCACCCGTATTCGTACTCGTACAATACACAGCTTTTAGATGTATGTACTATTGGTATATACACTCCAATGATCAGCTCTTAGCAGCCCATGTGAGTCACCTAACACATGTGGGAACCATCATTTGGCAACTAGCATGAAATATCTCATAAAATTACAAAAATATGAGTAATCATTCATGACTTATTTACATGAAAACAAAATTACATATCCTTTATATCTAATCCATACACCAACGACCAAAAACATCTACAAACACTTTTATTCTTTAATTTTCTTCATCTAATTGATCTCTCTCAAGTTCTATCTTCAAGTTCTAAGTGTTCTTCATATATTCTACAAGTTCTAGTTACATAAAATCAAGAATACTTTCAAGTTTGCTAGCTCACTTCCAATCTTGTAAGGTGATCATCCAACCTCAAGAAATCTTTATTTCTTACAGTAGGTTATCATTCTAATACAAGGTAATAATCATATTCAAACTTTGGTTCAATTTCTATAACTATAACAATCTTATTTCAAGTGATGATCTTACTTGAACTTGTTTTCGTGTCATGATTCTGCTTCAAGAACTTCGAGCCATCCAAGGATCCGTTGAAGCTAGATCCATTTTTCTCTTTTCCAGTAGGTTTATCCAAGGAACTTAAGGTAGTAATGATGTTCATAACATCATTCAATTCATACATATAAAGCTATCTTATTCGAAGGTTTAAACTTGTAATCACTAGAACATAGTTTAGTTAATTCTAAACTTGTTCGCAAACAAAAGTTAATCCTTCTAACTTGACTTTTAAAATCAACTAAACACATGTTCTATATCTATATGATATGCTAACTTAATGATTTAAAACCTGGAAACACAAAAAACACCGTAAAACCGGATTTACGCCGTCGTAGTAACACCGCGGGCTGTTTTGGGTTAGTTAATTAAAAACTATGATAAACTTTGATTTAAAAGTTGTTATTCTGAGAAAATGATTTTTATTATGAACATGAAACTATATCCAAAAATTATGGTTAAACTCAAAGTAGAAGTATGTTTTCTAAAATGGTCATCTAGACGTCGTTCTTTCGACTGAAATGACTACCTTTACAAAAACGACTTGTAACTTATTTTTCCGACTATAAACCTATACTTTTTCTGTTTAGATTCATAAAATAGAGTTCAATATGAAACTATAGCAATTTGATTCACTCAAAACGGATTTAAAATGAAGAAGTTATGGGTAAAACAAGATTGGATAATTTTTCTCATTTTAGCTACGTGAAAATTGGTAACAAATCTATTCCAACCATAACTTAATCAACTTGTATTGTATATTATGTAATCTTGAGATACCATAGACACGTATACAATGTTTTGACCTATCATGTCGACACATCTATATATATTTCGGAACAACCATAGACACTCTATATGTGAATGTTGGAGTTAGCTATACAGGGTTGAGGTTGATTCCAAAATATATATAGTTTGAGTTGTGATCAATACTGAGATACGTATACACTGGGTCGTGGATTGATTCAAGATAATATTTATCAATTTATTTCTGTACATCTAACTGTGGACAACTAGTTGTAGGTTACTAACGAGGACAGCTGACTTAATAAACTTAAAACATCAAAATATATTAAAAGTGTTGTAAATATATTTTGAACATACTTTGATATATATGTATATATTGTTATAGGTTCGTGAATCAACCAGTGGCCAAGTCTTACTTCCCGACGAAGTAAAAATCTGTGAAAGTGAGTTATAGTCCCACTTTTAAAATCTAATATTTTTGGGATGAGAATACATGCAGGTTTTTTAAATGATTTACAAAATAGACACAAGTACGTGAAACTACATTCTATGGTTGAATTATCGAAATCGAATATGCCTCTTTTTATTAAGTCTGGTAATCTAAGAATTAGGGAACAGACACCCTAATTGACGCGAATCCTAAAGATAGATCTATTGGGCCTAACAAACCCCATCCAAAGTACCGGATGCTTTAGTACTTTGAAATTTATATCATATCCGAAGGGTGTCCCGGAATGATGGGGATATTCTTATATATATGCATCTTGTTAATGTTGGTTACCAGGTGTTCACCATATGAATAATTTTTATCTCTATGTATGGGATGTGTATTGAAATATGAAATCTTGTGGTCTATTATTATGATTTGATATATATAGGTTAAACCTATAACTCACCAACATTTTTGTTGACGTTTTAAGCATGTTTATTCTCAGGTGATTATTAAGAGCTTCCGCTGTCGCATACTTAAATAAGGACGAGATTTGGAGTCCATGCTTGTATGATATTGTGTAAAAACTGCATTCAAGAAACTTATTTTGTTGTAACATATTTGTATTGTAAACCATTATGTATTGGTCGTGTGTAAACAGGATATTTTAGATTATCATTATTTGATAATCTACGTAAAGCTTTTTAAACCTTTATTGATGAAATAAAGGTTATGGTTTGTTTTAAAATGAATGCAGTCTTTGAAAAACGTCTCATATAGAGGTCAAAACCTCGCAACGAAATCAATTAATATGGAACGTTTTTAATCAATAAGAACGGGACATTTCAAAAGTAGCCATTGCTGATTGATATATAACTCAAAGTGCAGATTGCGGAATATTGTGTTGGAATCTTAAACCTAAAATCACAACACGATACCGTTTTTAGAACCATCACTTAAATCGAATGATTCAGTGAATAGCATGTTAAAAGGAATATAATTGATTCGCGAGTCATGCTGTGATTCGGTTTGATTACCAATTAAGGTCATCGAATGATTTATGATATGATATGAAGTTAACGCAAAAGAATCTGTTGGGAATTTTTGGTGGATCTGTGAGGTTGTTTGAAGAACCCTAATTAAGAACCGTTGTAAGCCCTATGGACTTTCAAATCCTTCACTGTACAGGTCTACGTGGATTAATTATTGTTAATCTAGATTAATCACATAATTTACACGTCAGCAGACAAAGTTAAGGAGTAATTAGCAGCTGACACATGAAATTAACATTCACGATTTATACATATGTATAGATGTATAGATAGATATATATAGATTTTATTTTATTTTTTTACTTTTCGATTGTTTAGATTGGATAACATATTATATTACAAAATTTTAAATATCTGAATTCTTTACTGAGTCATAGTTTTGTATATAAGATAAGATATCATATCATTGTAAGTCACAAATAAAAATGTGTAATGTGTTTTTTACATATAGTTATATTACATAGTATATACTGTATTACGGAGTAATACCTTTAATTTATACTTGAAAGTTAGTTTGTACAAATTAATAAAAACTAAAATACACATTCTTTTCAAATATTTCAAGAATTTCTAAGAATGTCCTTTTCAGTAATTTTAATCGTGAACTTATAAAATAATCTGATTTGTCAAACACTTAAGAAAATGATTATTTGATTATTGCGTTATCAAACAGCATAATCAAATTCAAACACTATTAATTTATAACAGGTTTTGCTACAACTGATTATTTGATTCTGATTATCTAAAACGCATAATCAATTTTCAAGACACAAACCCAAACTCCCCCTTAAAGTGCTTAGTAGAATGAATCTAGTTCCAAAACCATATATGAGTTTATATCAAACAAGCACATCCGCTGTAAATCTTTTCGTTTCTTATTGTGTTCATAACGGCGAGCAAATTCATCGTTAATTTGGATCTTCGATATGTCGTCGGAACTGCCGTCTGAATCGGAGCTGCTGTCATCGAATAGCTTCATCACCATAGTTTCGATAACTGAGAGTTAGGGTTAGGGTTTATGCCAGCGGTAGAATAAATATTACGAAAAGTCTTGATAGTTGGTGTAAGTGACATCGTAGGCCCCTTTTGTTTTGATTATTATGAAAGTTCAAAATAATTTTGCAAATTATACTTTGTATCTCATTATCTTTCTTTGGTATTATTCTAAACAAATTACTTGATGTTTACACACTTTTTTTTAATGTTTTTAAGGTAACAAATAGTTCGTTCATTGTTAGCTAAACGTGTAGATCTTTTACATAAAAATTGGATTTACACTATCTTTGAATATTTATGACATGTATTTGAAGAGGAAAGTCCATATAGAAATAGTTTGATTTTTTTAATGGCAATTAAATGTTACTGAGGGGATTCGAATGCGATGTCGGAACTCGTTGATTAGGAGCTTATATGATATATGTAGATGAGAAACTTGATAAGCAACTATAATTCTATGTAATGACCGACTTTAATAATTAATACCATAAAAACAATTTTGGGCTCATAAATAAAATGACGTAATATATAATGATGTAGTCTTTACGTTGAAGGTTACACAAATCCAATATTTTACCCTCGATTCCTAACCCTGTCGCTCTCGAAGATTTCTTACCTCGTTCTTTTGTATGCGGATGATACTTCTCCCCTTGGTTATTCACGTCCGGGTAATACCCTGCCCGCAATTACTGCTTCTAGTGATCATGTTATCGGAGATGGAAGTAGGGCCAGTGGCTTCGATTCTAAGAGGTCTAACAATACCATCTTCATTGGTAGAATCGATAGATTGGTAACTCCTAATATGGTGGAGTCCACGTTTGGTAAGGATGGTACACTTTTGGAAATAAATTTTTGGCCGTCGAGGCAATATTCGTTTGTTTCTTTTGTTGATGATTCAGACGCGTTGAAGGCTGTAAAGGAGTTCAATGGATCGCCCATCTTTGGCCGCCTTATATATGTAGGATGGCTAAAACGTAGAAATGGGGATGGTCGATCGACTGCTCCGGTTACTAGAGATTCTGAGGTGCAAATTAGCACCTAATCTGTTGGTGTTACAGCAAATCCATTTTTTTTTGTTTTACTGCTAGATATTGTTCCCTTGTTAGAGATGAAAGTTTCTTATTTCTTGATTTCTTGTAAAGCTCGAGTTTCAAACATATGCAAATTTGGCCATTTCGGTTACATATGCTTTTCTGGAGATGAGAAGAGTTTCAATAATATCGTTAACTCTCAGTTGACGGAGTTCATTAAGATTACTCCATTTTCGGAGAATGCCTATACGTTCCATGGTTATGCTTGGTTGTAGATAACGGGTGTTGCGATTACTTGTGTGTTCGAATATAGTGTAACGAAAGTGGCCAAATTGTTTGGTGAGGTCTTTGCCATTTCCAAATCGACTTCGTATTTTGATTCGGTTGGCTCCCTGTTTGCTTTTGTTAAGTCGACATGTATGAAACACATTCACGATGTGGTTATGGTTGATATAGATGATGAGAAGAGATCGAGGTGTAGTGTTTGGGTCTCAAAAATATCAGACATAAATAGTTTGAATCGGGTTCTTTTCGACGGATCTGATAAGCCCTTAAAGTAGTCGACTAATCGTTTCGTGGTGTCAAGTGGATCGAAGACCGAAGGTATTATGAATCGTCTTGAAAAACAGCAATTAGTGAAGACTGCCACAGTCAACTCAGATGCTTCGGGATTGAACTATTCGGGTCTACGTTTTGGGTCTGTGCAGGTTGATGATAATATTTGTGGTAGAGGCAATGGTGGTCAAATTGGTTCAAGGCATGGTTTTGACTCGATTCCTTGTGTTTATAATCAGAAGGGTGACTCTTTTGAGTTGGATGTTCTTGTTGAAGTTTTGACTGTGGGGTTTGATGTTATTAAGAATAAAACGGGCAATAAAGACTTGATAAAGAAGGTAGTTGATGTTCATGGACTAACTCTAAATTCTCATGATATCACGGACAAAGATTGTAAAGCCACCTTGGAGAAGAACGATGATAACATTACGTTTGCGGTTAGATTGGATCAATTGAAAAAGGAGAAGAAGAAAAGGAAGGAAGATTTGTTGGCAAAATGTAAGGTAGATTCGAAAGTTGAAAGGCTTGATTGGTCGTAGTGAAAGACTTTATTGTGATTTGTTGGAAAAACCCTCAAGATGGAAGAGATGGTGGTTTATTGGTTTTCGGGAGAGGAGATATATCCGTGGAGGCTTTCGCGACATTCGATGATATGATGACACGTTTGGCCGAGGAGAGAGGGACGGACAATGGATCCACTAATGTGTTTCGTACAAGAGAGATAATCGGTCCGGGAAGAATACTTTGAAATAGACGGTCAATGGTAGATTGAAAAGGGCGGGTCCTAGAGGTTGATTGGTGTGATTCGTCTTGTGTACTTTATTTGATTTCTTTCTTTTATTTTCGTGTAGTTTTCGGATTTGATTAGTTAGTTTGTTTGTTTTTAGGTTTCGGGTTGTTATGGAGACTCGTTTATAGATAGTTCGTGTGTCGATGGTTGATTTTCTAAGTGCGAGATTTTCCGTTTCCCCGTCTTTTTGTAATCCATATTAAGGGCGTTTTCTTTAAAAACGACCTCATATCTATATGAGTTTTAGTTATTTTGCAGATAAAAAAACGTATATAAAATGTACTCTACTTCAGATACCAGTAACACATCACAAAACCTTGTGACTTGTGAGTGTTGCTCGTTGTTAATTATCCGAATTCCAAAGATCATTAAAAGAAAGGGACAGGTCTACAACCTTTTTTTTACACGAACAAACACAAATCAAGGATCTACAATATTTACTTGAATGGTTCATCGCTGAATGTTGAACAATTCAGCTTTCAAGGCGTTTTTTCTGACCTCATAATGACAGAGGATATTGAATGGTTCAACATTCAGTGTGCTGAACTATTCTGAACTAGAATTCTCTCTTAACCATTAATCACCTAAATTAAATGTAATATTCTCTTTAAATTATATCAATAGCACTTACTAAATAATTATTTTATAATTTTTATTCATGTTAAAGGTTAATATTTCACTCAGAACTTTTGAATCGTTTACATTATGAATTATTCTAGATTAAATTATTTAGTTTAATTAAATGTACTCTTAATAGATGGAGTAATAAATAAATAAATAAACTTTAGTGACTATATTGTGATAAAACCAAACTTTTTTTTTTTTTGGCAAATAAACGAAAACTATATAAAACTATATCTCCAAAATAGAGAAAAAAATACAAAAGGACGACCTTTTAAAAGGCTCGAAGACAGAAAAAAAGCTAAACAATCCAACTCGAAAAGCTATCTAAAATCGAGCCTCTAAAGGACACAACAACACAAAAGAAACAGATACAAAAACAAATGTAGCTAAAAACCAAACGACAAACCAACCAAAAACACCAATCACGAACCAAAGTTAGAATCGTTAGCCACTTCATCCGTGTTTGCTTTAAACGAAAAAGAAGACTCGATACCATCGTCGTCCGCATCGAAACCACCATTCCTAAATTCATCAAAAAATCCTCCATCATCTAAAGGAACGCCCGCCCCACACCAATACGTTTCCCTTCAACATTCACTAAAGTAAATCCACCTTTAGCTATCCTATTAGAATTCTCCTCAACCTTATCTTCGCCACTCGAATCGTGTAATTGAAACGACCCATCCGAAACCAACTTTTTCTTATATTTCCCTTTCCTCTTGCTCGTCCTTCTCGAAACACTCGTCTTGCCCCCATAGAAACGAAACTTGCTAGCGTGCTCGTGCCAACCCTTACAATGACCTCTACAATCCTTATTCGCACAAATACAATACTTACGACCCGCACTATTTCCGGTAGCAACTTTCGCCTGATTATCAAGAATCGCATTATTAATAGTCTCACGCTTTTCATGTTCCAAGACCTCCTCAAAACGCCTTTTTTTTTTACCGATGACCACCCTCAACACCATTAACCTCATCAAGCACACTACCAACTCTATTCAAATTAATCGCATACGAGTCAACACGTTCCCCAACGCCCTCACAAATATTTTTACTTTTATCCAAACCCGTAACTTTACCCGTCATATCCAACCCGCCATTGTCACCAAATTTATCAAAACGAACCCGAGAAGCAGACACGTCGTTACCATCAAAACAACCAGAAGCCCTCACCACCGCATCAACCACACTCGTAGCAATCTCCGATGCCCGAAACTCCGACTCAAGCCTATCCTGCTGCAATACACTAGGAGGAATCGGATCCTTCGCAATTACCCTATTAATATCACTCGAGAACTGTCCAAATTTGAAACGACCGTTAACACCATCAACCAAACTTGAAGACAACCCATCCTCAACAATCGAACAGAAATTGACCGAATGCCCTAATTCATTGACCCAAAGTTGCTTCACACCCTCCGATAAAACCAAACTTGATAGGCAACCTAAAGCAAACATCAAAATTTAGTGATGAAAGTAGAAAAACAAGAAATTAAAAGGAGTAATTTGGTGTTGCAGGGTTGAAACGACTTGCAACCATCAGCCGCCCTCCACTAGAATGCTGGTGGCAATGGATGAATCTACGTCTATCGATTCCCATTAACAAGATTTCTCGTAAACCCTAACTAACAAAAAAATCCCAAATCAATTTCATTATCAAATCACATGGATCTGTTAACATAGAATATGTATTCATATAAATGGATGATTTACTAAAAAAATATAGGCAAAAAAGATTGGGAAATGCCACCACACCATCATTGTAGCTAAGGTTACTTTGTACAATAACTCAAGGTTGCAAAAATCGCCATTCACAGAGTACTCGGTTGGGAATTTTTCGGTAGTAATATCAGATAGATCCTCTCAGTATGTGTATCAGTGTACCCCTTAACAAACATTCATTTCTTAGCATCCTCACTTTCACCTTCAGCTGAATACTTTCCTAGCTGAGCCAACGAGTTTGCTTTCGCACGGGTCAAAAGTGCTCTCTGACCCGCTTCAACATTCTCGGGCCCACCTTGCCATGCCTTGAGCACCGAGTTTTGAAGCGCACGTGCGTATGAAAACGACACATGCCATGGGTTAGGACTTTGGTTCATTGCATGTAAGTTTAATGCTACTTCCATTTCAGATTGTCCTCCTGATAAAAACTACATACCTAAAATTTTCATCAGTTACAAAATAACATGATTATTATAATAATTAACTAAAACTAAAAAGAGAGTATGATAAATGGTTATGCATACACACCATGATACTGGGAACTGCAGGTGGGACCCTCCTCCTCTTAAGCATGGTGAGTGTGTATTTAGCAATGGTCTCAGCGTCAGCCTTTTCCTTGTGGTCGGCCCCTGGTGTAACCATACTGGGCTTGAGCAAAATTCCCTCAAACATAACGTTGTTTTCTGCCAAGTAATAGAAAACCTCGGACCAAACTCTTTCATCAACTTCAAGTGTTGTGTCAATTGAGTAGTCCCCATCAAGAAGGATCTCGGGCTCCACTATTGGCACCAACCCGTTATCTTACATAACATGATGAAGATTATAATAAATTCCAGTTCACAAATGATTCAAAAAAAGGTTAATTGGTAAAAATAAAAAAATAAAAATAAAAATTCAAGCCTGAGAAATAGCAGCATAACGTGCAAGTCCCCATGCAGCTACTTTCACGGCCAAAGCAGAAGGACCGCAAGGAATGCTTACAACAGTACGCCTAGACAGTAACATAGAAAAAACATTTACTAAATGTCATTTTATATTATTCAAACTTAATCTTAAAATAACCCTAATTATGAATTATGATATGTATATCTTACCATTTGGCAAAACGAGCTCCTTGAGTGTAGTACTCAGCTGATCTAGAAGCCAACCCATCCAAACCATCTTTATAAATATATAAAGCGAGATGAAAGAGATTGTTTTCTCGGGTAGTCCGATGGGCAACGCAGGGGTTTATTTAGACCATGAATAACGTGGCGGCATTCAGCCTTATGCCGCCACAAACGCCACCACAAACGCCAGAAATGGGCGGCGGTGGGTGTTTGTCTCTCGGCGTTTGTCGCCGGTTCACGCTGAAGCATTGGGGCGGTTTGGCCAGGTGTTGCTTTGTGATTGGATGGAGATAATTGATCCATTGGGGTAGCCGTTGGAGGGGGAGCGGGGATGGATAAAAAAAAAATTAATTTAACTTATTATTTTTTACTCTATATATATCACAACTATCTCAAATAAAATACATACAACAACACCAAACACCACTCATTTCTTCATCAATCTTCATTTTTTAAAACTAAATGGAAAATACCAACAATAACTCAAACTCAAATGTTAACGAAAATGAAAACGATAACTCCGGTTTACCAAATTCGTTTACCAATTTACTCTACTCGGGATCTTCTTCCATCCCGAACACTTATGGTTTATCTTACCCGAACACCTTTGGTGCCTCTTCATCCAACCCGAATGCTTCGCCATATCCTAACTTTAATAGTTTCTATCTGAATCAACGATTGACTCTTGAGCAACAACAACAACTTATTCAACAACAACAACAATTACAAATTCAAGAAGCTAACTTACAACAAATGTTGCTTCAACAAGCTCGTCAACCAAATATGTTCACTTCGGGTCACCAACAAACGCAACCGACCTCCCAACCACAATCACAATCGCAACCGACTACCCAAGCACCCGACACGCCTACTCGAAAGAAACGAAGCCATAAGAAAAAAATTGGTGGTATGATATTTTTATTATTTACGTATTTCGCATATGTATATTTTAATTAATTTTTAGTATATGTATATTTTTGTGTATATGTATATGTAGAATGTATATTTGAATTAATTTTTAGTATGTATATTTTCGTGTATATGTATATGTAGAATGTATATGTTAATTAATTTTTGTATATGTATTTATGTAGGTGTGTATAAAGAAAACTTATTGATCCACGTTTTTTCAACTAACAATTAGATTATAAACAGTAGATTACGACAAATTTTTTTAAACAACCTCACACAAAAGTCACACGAAACGGCATAGCATAGTTAGGCTGTTATAATTTGTATAAAGTAAACGTGATCAGTGACGGAAGTTTGTAGAGATAAAGGAGTTTTGATCTCTAAACATTTAAAATGTTATTGTAATATTTATGTTTATGTTTATGATTTATAAGGGTAAAATATGCTACGGAATATAAGTTAGTCACCCCTAAAATTACATTTATAAGTCATGTTATCCTCATGTCTCCTAAGAAAAAGTTTCAATTTTTACTCCTTAATGTGATTGTAAAAATTATGTTTTGTTTAACTGTTTATTAGTTAGTTAAATTTTGTACGGTTTATGTATTATGTATGCGTAGATAGAGGTGCACAAACTGGGTATTTTACCGGATCCGGGGTAAAAAAAAACTGGTTGTTTTTGTTTTTTTTAGAACCAGTTCGGATTCTCGGTGTCGCTTTTTCCGATTTTTTTCCGAAATCGGTTATTTTTCGATTCCCGACCGTATTTTTTTGAATTTTTTTGGGACCAGGATTCGATTTAATCGGTTCGATTTTTTAACGTTTAAACAACAATAATATAATCAACAGAAACAAAAGTTATGACGCTTAACATAATAAATAATATAAATAACGACATTTTTATTTATACCGATTACTATTATAACTAATATAGATACAACACTTTTATTCGAACGGTACAATTATAATTTATACAAAAGTTAATACATTTCGAGCTTCGGCATGACCATCGGCCGATAATGTATTTGGACTAAAGTATACCGAGCTTCGGTATTGCCATCACCCATTATACTTTAGTTGTCAGATGTGTTTTATTGTCGAAGAGCATTCGTTCGTTCGTATTCTTCAAATTCGGGGTCATCAATAAGCTTGCTGGTAATTTGATACATTATCATCCAACACAACGGTTTCATACTTACCTTCATCAAATTCATCCAATTCGGCCATGGGGTAACCTCATGCAGATGTTTGAATGGAAACGGAACCGAAAGCAGTAGCTATGAATTATCTATTATAGGATAAGTAAGTAGATATTAGAGAGTAAAAATAGTGTAATTAGAGAGTATTTGAAGATTTAGAAAGAAATTTGAGAGTGTTTGTTGCTGTGTTTTCAACCAAAACAATACGGAATACCAATTATTTATAATACACATTGTGGGGGTAAAATGGTCAAGACACTAAAAAAAACGCCCAGAAAGTATTAAAAAAAAAAAAAAAAAAAAAAAAAAAAACCCTATCTAAGTCGGATCGAATCGTATATTATCCGGTTTTTATCCAGAACAAATCCGGTTTTTTTCTTTTCTGTATCCGACCAGAACCGGATCAGGCCCTGGATCCGGAACCGGTTTTTCTGAGATTCGGTTTCTACATAATCTGGTTTCGGTTTCTTTCCCGGATCGGATCGGATCCAGTTTTTTTTTGTGCACCTCTATGCGTAGAGGTTTGATCAAATCAACTCGCGTACATAATATGTAGCTAAATCTTGATACGAACTTAAATCTAATAGATTGAAGTTCACTTTCTTTATCGGGTCTTCATTTTCAAGCATGATAAACCAATTTGATTCTTTCGTGATTAATTTGACTCAAATTGACTAGTATATATAATGATGAAAGTTTATATTTAAGTTGATTATTACCAGAAAGGATGTATTCTTTTTAAAAGCATGCGAGAGTATAGGTGAACCGGTAAGGGTAGATTGGTAATAGACTTGATGAGAAATCTTTAAATAACATGAACACATCGGTGATGGGCTCCCAAGGACCTACAACATGAATATGACCAAGCAATCGACAAATTTTAAGCCTTCATCACCTGTCAACTTTCACAATAAGTACCAAAACTAGATTTCATCACTATGTCATTATCACCTAATTTTTATGTCACAGAGTTTTTATTTCAAAAGGAGCATTACACATTCAAGTACTGAAGTGCATGTGACAAGGACATATACTTGTCAATAAGGTTTGTGTAAAAAAAGCATTTGAGCGCGAAAAGCCGAAAACATTTCGAAGGACCCTTGTATAAGACCTGCATTTCCTTCCAGGATTGATTAAAAGCAACTCATAACTGGTGCAAAATTAAAAAGTATCATTAGTTAGAACTTGATATTGCATCTTATATATCAATTATCACAAATTGGTCCCGAAATTGGATTTAAATTGCAGGTAGCAGAGCAAACATTAGAAGAGTACAGAATCAATATGTTCAATTCAACACACTCCCACCTATTTAATATAGGGGTCGTGCATATTTGGATATAGTGTATGATGCATTCAAAAATGAATGAAGATTCACATCTGCATTAGCTATAATCTAATGGAGATGTCATTTGATGTCTTGATTACTATACTGACCATTTGTAGCTGTTCATGGTCCAAAAAGCAGCTAAATGCTTCTAAATTTAGTAGATTGTGATCAGTGTGTATGATAAAAATGAATATGGTTTTGTTTTTTAAGCTACTGTAAAGAAACACAAGCTCTTACACATATAGAGTTTAACCTAATTATACATGGCAATTGAGACCCATAATCTCAAATTTGGGTCAATTGGGTCAAGCTTCCAGGTCAATTGAGTCTTGAGAGAAATTAGGCATCGGCAATGTAAACCATAACTTAAAAAAAGTTCCAATGGGTTTCCATCCAACCTATTAGGTCCTATACCAAATTTAAAGGAACAGGTCAAATGGCTATTAATTCCTAAAGCTCAATAAAAAGAAATAGGTCTAATGGTTCTTGTGAATGAGTCAAATGGGTCAAGCATAACAAGCTTCATTCGTCAAACATTTATGAAAGCAATCATGGTTATATCGTTTATTATGTATATTAATATTTTCTAATACATATAAATCGTAAATATACACGTAAAACGTAATCATAAATGTAAAAATCGCATCTAAAAGTAGATGACCCGTTTAGACCCATTTGACTCATGACCCGTTACCCAACCTGACCCATTTGGACACATGTAAAAATCTGACCTGTTTGACCTGTGACCCATTTCAACCCAAAACCGTTTTGACCCGTTACCCAAACCAACCCAACCTGACCCGTTTGCCAGATATAAACCTAATTGTAAGATGCACATCTACTGTATGAATTATGAGCTGCAACAGGCTAGGACAGTGCTTCAGTTTTATTTACAGAGGTAGCTAAAATGATGGATAAACTACGAGCAGGCCTCCAAGTTTACTCCAATAAACAGTTAACGGGAAAACTTGAACTATAAAGTTACTTTCAACTAGTCCGGACCGGACCGCGCGTTGCGGCGGAACCGTGCTGGCTATTTTGCGGTTATAGACGTAGAGTTTTATATTGTTTTACATGTTTTGACATGGTGACAATATTTAAATGCAGATACATTTGCAAACTACCAAAAGACACTATTCTAATGTGTTGACCTTTTTGACTTGGTTTGACCTGATGAGAATTTAATTGTTTCAGCTTTTATTATTGACAAAAATCAACAATAACATAGTACTCATGTTGATATCAGTCTGACCAAAACCAATATTCATATAAAGAAAAAAAAAAGAAAAAAAACACTGACCTGTGCACTGTTTTACTCTATGCATTTTTACACAGTCTAAGTCTAAAAAGATGTGACCATGGGCAAATGTTTTACATGTTTTGTCACAGTGACAAAGTTTAAGTATAGACACAATTGCAAATTACCAAAAGACACTATTTTACTGTGTTGACCTCATTAACTGGTTCTGTTGACTTGTGTTGACCTAATGACAAAATTTAACTGTTTTGACCCGAATTGATCTAGCTTTTATTGTTGAAAAAAGCCAACGATAAAATAGTACCCATGTTGATACCAGTCTGACCCAAACCAATTTTCACACCTAACCTGTTGTTGAGTTGTAAAAAAAAAATATATAAAAATAAAAATTATAATAAAAATGTAGTTACCACTAATATGATTAGCATATCTGCCCTGAAACGACCAAAAGGCTCTTCTTCTTTGAGAACCGAAACGTACTCCTTCACTTTTAACTGAAAAACTCTGGAAATTATGTCTGCTCGGTCACTTGTAGTGATGTTGTTATAATTTCCAAGGTACCTCTTGATTTCAGGCCATTTCGTATTGCAAGTAAAAGTTATAAAAAACTGGGGGTTGCCATATACACGACAAATAGCAAGAGCATCTAAATAGAGACTATACATATAGCGTGGGCCCCCGGTAAAAGAGGCGGGTAGTATTGTGCGACTACCGACATCAGACCCGTAGTGGTCGCCTCTGTTTATAGCATCGTAAAGACCTGACAAATATTCGTTGCGTATATCCTGCTGATGATTTCTTACGTAATCTATCCGATCTGATCTACCTATCATATAGTTGATAATTATAAAACATATTCATTGTCATGTTATTTTTTTTTCCTGTTTCTCCTACCGCTTATATCCCTAAGCTTTAACCCTAAATGATAACCGGGTTGACCATATACAAAAAGTAATGGGAACTGTAAAGACATGTAAAGTGGATGCAACATATTGATACGTTTCGGTGTACCGCCTTTATACTCTACAATAAGATCATAATCGGTACGGGTTCTGTCTCCAGCCTCGAAAACTATCGCACACAGACTATCAGATGTTGGCATCTCATATTGCTTAGCACCTATAACATTATACAACCTTATTTGAAACTCGGGTATGTCTGCTTCTACAATTTTATCCCTAGCAATTCTAAATAGTTTTAACAACCTCGTTTTTATCATTCAAAAGTTCTAACAGTTCTCACCAGCATCTCCCAATTAAACATGTAACTTCTGCTTTTCAATAGTTCAACGATTTGAGAAGGAGGATTCCTTTCTCTTGGTAGATCTACACGACCACCTTCACAACAACCATTAAAACGCAAACTACTTGAAGATTTTAATCGTTCGCCATACCAAAACAATGCTCCACAATAAGAACATACACAATTGCAGTCGCCAATATCATTATAATACCCGGGTGACTCCTGTAAAGAAATCATATAGAAGACATTCTAAACTTAACAATGTCATCAAAAGAAAATAGTACTTGAAAATATGAACACATAATTTCAATACAGGTAGTAGATTAAAATAGCATAACAAAAAGAATAGTATACCTGTACTATTTGAAGAACCAACAGAAGGTAGGTTATCCTGATGCGAAAACAGAGGCTGTGGACGACGCAAATACCCATCCGCACACTCTACAGATGGGTGTCTGACACGGCGTCTTTTCGGCATCGAAGTTCTAGAGCAACCAACACCGAATGAAAATGGCCCGGATGTTGACTCAAAAGAAACATTCGACTTTCGCTTACGCGGCATCATAAGTGGTATACACAATATTTAACAACAACCACTTCAGCCTTCAGGTAAACCAAAATCCAAATAACAATATACATTAGTTCAAATAGAACTTAAGCTAACAAAAGTAATCAGTCAAGAACAATTCGTGATATAAAATTGTATAACTAAAGATTAAGTTTTTTTTAAAAAGACGATGTTGAAATCCGAGCGACACAGACGAACACAAACAACGAAAAATAGAAATCGAGCAGTAACAGCAGGCGATTAGGGCAAACAAAGGGGTACTTAAGATCATGCAAGAAGAAAAGAAAAAGTAGTTAAGCAGAGGTTTATGCGAGTGAACGGAGAAAAGAAAGAAGTTAACCCTATATGGCAGATGGCCAACACGTGGAAGCCACAGGGGAAAACAGGGGGAGAAAAAAAAAAAAAAAATTAGGAAGCACCTCAGACTCGACCCCTCGAGAGCACATACAACAAAGACTTCTCAAACCTTCCACGCCAGATGTCAACATGTTATTAATCTCATCGATTAGCTATATATTTATTATTCAAAACGACAACCTGTGTAACATAAAGCGACACAAACCTGCATCACTTTTAGTATAAAGAGGGTTTAATTTAAGTACCTTCTATAATGAATTTATTTGAAAATCTTCACTAACCTTGTGGCAAAGACCAAATGTTGTTGTTATCTGGTTTTATGTGACAAATATAGAATATAGCATGTAAGCACGAAAACAAACAACAAACAAACAAAATACAGACTTGCGAATAAATCTTTTATAAGACACTATATCCATGAATAATTCAAAGCAGCCCACAGCAAGTGAAAATTAAAAAGTAGCATGAGTCAGAGCTAATAATAACGAAACCTCATCTAGTAAATAAATTATCCCAAAAATGATTTCCAGAATTGGTTGGACTTGATAGCGATGAACATGCCTTAGTACGAAAAAACCTTTTAAATTAATCTTCAATGCCATCCCATTGCTCCCAAAAAGTCTCAAGTTGGCCCTCTCAGATATGAGCTGAAACACAAGTTACAGAAATACTTATTAAGTTCAAATTGCAGTACGGCACAGTGCAGTTAAACTTTAGACAACAGAATCAATGTACAACCAATTCAACCCGGCCCCACACATAAATAATAAATAAGTGTTCAAGATATTTTGAGCATAAAAGTCAGTCCTGATTTGATTGCACGCTGAAATTCAAGATATTTAGATTTAGATGCACCGAGAGGCAAGACCGGATTTATTGATTTATTATAGAGAATAGATTATAATCTAATTCATAATATTTAGCACATTAGGCATTCATTAGTTTTTATTAGAAAAAATAAATAAGTGTTCAATGTTAATCGGTTGACCCAAACCATCTCGACTAGATACCTTAACCTGCCAGACCAGCCCATTTTGCAACCTCTACTTGTAGCAAAGTACTCCGTATTATTCTCTTAAGGGTTCGTAGGGAAAGGCCGAAAAATACACAGGAGTTAGGGGCAAGTGACATACAAGGAACCTTTGAGATGCATATCAAATTAGACGATAAACAAATGAATAAAAGTAAACAGATACTGCAATTAACTTCATCAGCTAGAATATTAATCAGGACTGAAAGTCTGAAACTACTAATTATAAACATATAACATGCACAGATACTATTTGCACCAATACATCATGCCTCTAACTTCACCCCAATAAACAATTAACAAGAAAACATGAACCATAAAGTTAATTTCATTCAAAGGTACCTTCTCTTCTGAATTTGTCTGAAAATCTCCACTAAGATTTGTTTTTCTTCTTGTTTTTGGATTTCGGCTGAAGTTTCTGATATGCAATAAGCCTTGAAGTTGACAGCTTCAATTCATTTAACCGATTCTTTCTTCGTTGTTTCCTGGATAAGGGTTTCGGATCTTCACTTTGTGCATCCAATTGTGACTTTTCATTTTCTGCCTCATCAACATCATGTTTTACTCTCTTGCTGCCATTGTTGGGTCCATTTGAAGACTCTCCTTTAAGAAGAGACTTAATCCTCTGTTTTTGTTCTTTTATCTTCTTACGAGGAACAACAAACTCATCTTCTCTGTAAGTCGCTAATTTCTTCAAAGGAACTAACTGATTCAATTCCTTATCATCCACTACCAATATCTCCTTCGCTTTCAATCCATAATTATTTTTGTTAACAGGCCTGTACTTGAATCTAGTCTTCAAATCCCCAATACTACCTTCATAGTCCAACTTATAGTACTCCTCTAACTCTTTTTCAACAACTTCCTTTTCAAATTCGGAACTTTTTCGTTTCCTCTTTTTGCCTTGTTGTAATACTACTGTTTCTTCTTTGTCTTGTGTTTGTTCTTCATGTCCACCATTATTATTAACCTTGCTTTTCAAAAATCTTTTTCTAGTACCTAAAAACCCATCATCAGAACCAAATTCATCCTCCCAACCCTTAGGCAAACCAAGCATATCATCTTCCTCATCAAAATTAGGTTTTTTCAATTCACAATCTTCACCTTCACTACCAAACTCAGGGTCAACATCTTCTGCTTCATAAAACTTATCATCAAACGCCTTCTTCATCTTTCTATCGTACTCTTCCGGATCAAAGTCCTCCTCAATATCACGTTCATCCAACACACAATCCACATCTTCCCCAATCCCCGCGGTTTCCCTAAACTTCCTAATTTTCTCATTAATCTCTTTCTTCTTCAAGTTTTTCAAACGCTTCAACTCTTCTTTCCGCTCAATCTCAGCCCGTGCCATTCTCTCCTCTTTATTCTTCCTATGTATGCTCCTAGCATTATCCTTCTTCCTCACTGAATCATTAACTGTTCTTGAATACCCCATTACTCTGTTGTCGCCTGCATTTTCCTCATGCCTAAAATTATAACTTCTCTCAAAATCCTCTTGCTTATCTAACTCCTCTTCATCCTCTGAAAAATCTATTCCATCATCAACATCCAATACTTTACGATTACTTTTATCTTTCTCCAACCACATCTTTTTCCTAAAATATTCCTTTAAAAACTTTTCTTTTTCATCCAACTTGTCATCCTCCTTAAAATACTCATCCAACTTCTTTACATAATCACTGTCATCTTCATCGTCGTCATCATCACCCTTGTTGTTACCCTCCTTCACTTTTATAATATCCCCTTCAACTTCTTCATCACCAACAGCATCCAAAAACTCCTTCCTTAATGCCTCCTGTTCCTCAATGTAGCTTTTCTTATTATTATTCGTATTACTATCATTTTCATCTTCAAACTCAGGTCCTTCTTCAAGTAAATGTTTTGCAGTCACATCTTTCAAATACATAGGATTCTTTTTCTTCTCCTTAACAACACTAATCTCATCACTAGCCTCATTATCATAATCATCATCATTATCAGAATCAAATAACTTAGCACCAGTATTCTTAAGTGAAGGATCCTGATTTCTTACTTTAATTAAAGCATCAAAAAACTTCAAATCATGCTTACTTGAAAAATTAACAATATCTTCATCATCTTCAGATGATTCATCATCATCTGAATCAATTAGGCCTTTCTTTTTAAGCTCCTCAAACCGCTGTAAATCTTCGCGTTTCTTATTGTGTTCATAACGGCGAGCAAATCCATCGTTAATTTGGATCTTCGATATGTCGCCGGAACCGCCGTCTGAATCAGAGCCGCTGTCATCGAATAGTTTCATCACCATAGTTCCGATGATAACCGGAGAGTTAGGGTTAGGGTTTTGGCAACTAAACTAAATTCATCGGCAGAATACATACATATTACTGTACGAAACTTAATTGTTCTTTTTTATTTGTGTGTGAATGGGTCCCACATGGGTCTCACCAATCCTACAGTCAGTTTATTTTTTTTTTCTTTTCTTTTTAATTGTAACTAGTGTTCGAACTCTCGCTTCGCGCCGGGGTTCGGTTTTCAATGTATTATATTGCGTTTAGTTTGTAAAATTATTTTGTGGCTAACGATGATATCGTTGAAGCGCAACTCGAGTCGAACTAAAAGGTATAATCCGTGAAAGATTTAAATGTTATTTTAAATTAACAATATATGTACATCTCCGCGTTTCACTATGGAATTGTCGACTTTTAAAAATTTAACGCAAAATCGACGTGTATGAAAAGTACCTCAAATATTTAGCATTTTTTAAAAAGCGTCTGATTTGCGTATAGTTAGTGACAGTGTGCTCCTAAAATTGTTTCGAGTTTAACGATGGTTTCAGAAAAATTTAACTCGGTGCGAGCGAGAAGATATGGCCCGTTGAATATTTGGGTGTAGTTTTTTTAAATTTTTTTATGAAAATGAGTATTTGACACTTTACTCCCTGTTTGAGGATCGATTTTAATATTTGAACAAACTATGAGGGCTTTTAAAAAAAAAAGGTGGAAAAGGGGGAAAAAGGTGAAAGAACGAAAGCATCACTGGCGACTATTAATTTTTTTTGTCTATTAGGTAGTATATAAAGTATGTAGTCGATTTATAACGAATGAGAAGTTTAATGGTTAAAGTATAAAATGTTAAAAGTTTGTGATAAGTTTGTAAAAACCATAAAGTTAGCTTTTATAATTTTTTTTGGGGTTAAAATGTAATTAAGTAAAAGAGTGGGGGTGGTTTGTGAAACGTTTGGGTTACTAATGTTTTTTTGAGGTTAAAATGTAAGTAAGTAAAAGTGTGGGGGTGGTTTGTGAAACTTTTGGGTTACTATTCACTTGGGCTTTGCCTTTTAGATACAAGGTATAAAACGCGGAGATGTACATATATTGTGAAACTTTTGTGATAAGTTTGTAAAAATCATAAAGTTAGCTTTTATAGTTTTTTTTGGGGTTAAAATGTAATTAAGTAAAAGAGTGGGGCTGGTTTGTGGAACGTGTGGGTTACCAATGTTTTTTTGAGGTTAAAATGTAAGTAAGTAAAAGTGTGGGGTAGTTTGTGGAACTTTTGGGGTACTATTCACTTGGGCTTTGCCTTTTAGATATTTTGAGGTTAAAATGTAAGTAAGTAAAAGTGTGGGGTAGTTTGTGGAACTTTTGGGGTACTATTCACTTGGGCTTTGCCTTTTAGATATAAGGTATAATAATGAAACTCTTAGACCATGCTATGGTTAGTTACCCGCCCATTACCCGTAACTAACCATAGGCACCACTTAGTTACCCGCGTTAGTTACCCGCTTTCACTATAGATTTAACGGAAGAGTTATAGGAATTGCGGGTCCCAGTGCTTTTTATTGTTGGACTTGATGCTTTATTGCTTGTACATTGTATATTAAGAGGAATATTGTTTTAGCCATGATATGGAGTGTTTAGTTATGAGTTAGTTATAGGATATTGGTGTTGATGTGGCGCTGATGTGAAAGGTTAAAAGGATGAATAGTTTAGTTACGATAGGGAGTGGCCTTACTACTCCGTGCTAACATAATTAATACTCACATAAATAAAACAAACAATTAGAAATTACTATATAAATAACCAATAATCTCATCACACTAATTTTCTAAATAAAAATATCTAGTTTCTAGGTTAAAATAGTAAGATACTAAAAAGCACATGATTTAAAAAAAAAAATTGTTAAATATCAAACATGTTAACTTTTAAACATGTACTACCACTAAATTTATGTACTTGAGTTGAGAACATTATTACATTTTTATAGTCACAAATAATACTTAAATTACTTTAAATTTAAAATAAATAAAAAATGTAAGTGATTTGAGATGGGTGCATGGATGTGATATGTGTGCACAGGGGTAATAGTAGGTGGGCCGTGGGAGTATGTTTATCAATATCTGTTACGAAAACTCTTAATAGTTACTAGAATAAGTGACATTGTAGACCTCTCATATTTTGATTATTATGAAAGATCAAAATATTTTTGCAAATTATACTTTGTGTCCCGTTATCTTTCTTGTTCTTTGGTATTTTGTAAACGAATATGTTTACACAATTTTTTTTTTAATGTTTTTATTAAGTTAACAAAAAGTTCATTCTCAACTAAATGTATATATCTTTTGCATAAAATTGGATTTATAACTTGAGTTGGTCACAAAGACTAGTTAGCAATTTAGCATATTACCATTATTATTTATTAGACAAAAATTATGAATTGTGCTGAGGGCATTTTCGTCCTTTTACTTTTTTTTCTCAAAAAAAGCCCCCACACTTTGTTCAAAAATTAAAATCGACCCCTCAAAAACGGGGTAAAGTGTCAAATCATCATTTTCAAAAAAAATCTTAAATAAACTCCACTCAAATATTCAACGGGGCATATCTTCTCGTCCGCAACGAGTTAAATTTTTCCGACAACATCGTTAAGCTCGAAAAAACTTTACGAACACAATGTCACTAACTATACGCAAAACGGGCACTTTTTAAAAAACAATAAATATTTGAGTCCACCTTTCATACACGTTGATTTTTTTCCTCACGGGCTCCGTAACTATTTTCATCTATATATTAACAACATGTACATATGGGTCTTATTATTTTTTTTAAAAAAAATATCTAGTAATTTTTTTGATATTACTCGGTAAATATTCTATTCTTAAATCATACGGAGTGTTAACATAAGCTAACGAGTTAATTGCGTTAAATTTTAAAAAGTCAACAACTCCATAGAGAAACGCAGAAATACACATATATTGTTAATTTAAGATAACATCTAAATCTTTGACGGGTTATACCTTTTCGTTCGACTCGAGTTGCGCGTCAACGACATCATTGTTAGCCACGAAATAATTTTGCAAAATAAACGCAGTGAAATACATTGGAAACCGAACCCCTTTGCGAACCGAGGGTTAAAAAACTAGTTGTATACAAATGTGAGTATTTACTATTTTTGAAAATTTATGACAGTATTTAAGAGGGAAGTTGTAACGACCATGGATTTTCCAACGTTTATTTATTAATAATTATTATTATTAATACGTGTGATTAAACGAATGTATGTAATTACGTTTACATGTTGCCATGATTGCCCGTACTTGACTTTTAAGTGCCCGAAACGTCTTTGTGACACACGAAACTTCACGAATAATATTTTCAAGTATTATTTGCATTCATGATTAAGTTTTATTAATCATTTTAATTAACTATGGTTATTAGTTAGTTACTTGGGCTTTGTTGGGCTTAACTTGTTATTATTGGAACTTGGGCTTGTTTTAAGTTAATAGACTTATGACTTTGGGCTTACAAGCCCACCCTACCCATTTAAATGGATTAACTAGTCCACTTAGACTTGTAAGTATTAGTTTCATGTTTAACTAGTTAGTTTGAAAGACTAGGAATCTAGTTGCATGTAATTCCCATGTAATCACCCATTTTAACCACACTTTTGAAGCTTTACTTGCAAGTGACCAAAGAACAAAGCCATCCTCCCTCCCCCCCAAGCAAACCGTCAGTTTTCCCTCAAGCATATGGGGAGTTTTGTTTCACTTTTCATTCACTTCTTCATTTTGTAATCTCTCATTCAAAACACACACTTACTAGTTTCCAATTTTCTCTCCTTTCTCTCTAACTTTTGTAAGTAACTTGAAGCATTCTTCTCTCATTTTTCTTAAAAAAAACCGAATACCATACACCCTTAATCATCATCATCTTTTGTTATTTGTGGTTTGATTACTTGTGTTAGTTTGTTACATGTAATTGTTAGTTATTCTTTACTAGTTACAAGATCAAACTTTCTAGTTTTGATTCTTCTATTATCTTGTATTTTCAAGAACACAAGAACATAAACTCACTAGTTTATGATTCTACTTCAATTGTTTCAAAAGTTACAAGTTCCATGTGTTGATTAAAGACATACTTGAAGCTCATGAAGTAAACTTTAAAGTTTACTTTCTAAAAGATTAAACTTTGGTTTGAATCTTTAAAATATGAACAACCATGAACCTTTTCTTGTTTATTTAAGTTTACTTCTTCAATTTATGCACTTTAATTTCATGTAGTTAGTTTATATGGTCAAGTACTACAAGTTAGTCTTGATCTCATATCTCTTGAACAAATTAAGTTAACTTTGAAAGTTCAAGAACACACAAATAAGTTTTCTTTAAATATAACTTTGGATCTAGACTTTTGAGTCTTGGATCTTCAAGATCAAACTAAGAACTATGTTCTACTACTTATGATCTTGATTAGTTAGTTTACTTTCAAGTTTGTAACTTGTTATTAGCTTTAAAGTCCATGTATGTGTTAGATCTAAGACCTTGATGCAACTTTGGTTCATCAAACTTCATACAACTCTTAAGTGAGTTGTGCTTCATGTCTTAGACTTGCACATGGGTTATGATGGTCAAGACTTGGTTAAGATGATGTAAATACATCAATGAGTTGTATACTTGAAGCTATATGCATCAAGGATGAGAACCATGATGAACATCAAGCACCAAGACCACCGGAACCCTTTTAAACTCACTGTTCTGTCCAAAAGCTACTGGTCTGGTGATTCTGTAACAGACCAGTAGACCTGGGCTGTTCTAACCTTGATTTTTAGATAGATATTTTCGAGTAGATAACTTTTCATATAGGACTCGTCTTAATCCGAGTTACGGTTTAGGATTTATGGCCCTCCGATCGTTACTATGTCCTTTAACGTTGTGCAGAAATTTCTGACCTACTCGAACTTAGACCGTCGCCACGGTCAAACCAAGACGAGTTTGCTTCTGTAAATTTTACCACACTTAAGGGACTCATAGACGGAGCCATGGCCACTGGTCTCACCTTAATTCAGTAAGGGTAGAGGCCGTGGTGACTGGACTTTGTTGAAAACTACTTTCATAAACAAAACTTACTTTACGCCTTTTGATTGATGATGACCCTTAAGACCTTAATTACATACTTTTAAACCTATTAAGACGATTTACTGACTTAGTACTATTTGACTTAGGTTGAGGACTTTCGGACCGTTTACTTGCACACCTTTACCGGACCGACTTTACGACTACCTTATCATTGTGAGTTATAGCATTCCCTTTTTACTTTAACTTATTTTGGGAACTGAGAATACATGCGGATTTTATGTTTTACATACTAGGCACGAGTACTTAAACTTATATATGTGTGGGTTATATAACGGCAGAAATATTCCCTTTAGCTCGGTAACGTTTAGTCATTGGTTTTTGAACCGGTGAACGCGAATCTTAGATATGGATCCATAGGGTTTGACATCCCCACTCGGGCTAGTAGCGCTAGCATTTAACGAGTGTTTAATACTTCGTAAACATACGCACTTGCCAAGTGTACTTTCAGGGGGTATAAACGTTAAGTTAGTTACCAAGTGCCCACGGTTAACATATACTTTATCATACTGTTTTGAAACGCTCTTTGTAGCACTGAAATCTCGTGGCCTACCATACATACTGTTATACTTAAACTATAGCTCACCAACCTTTGTGTTGACGTTTTTAAGCATGTTTTTCTCAGGTGCTTGAGGTTAGCTTCTGCTGTGTACTAGTCGTGCTGTAGACACCCGCTGCTTAGAGTTGTCATCGCATGAACTACTTTATTTTGCATTCAAACATTCGTACTTTTGAACTATGACTTGTAACGACCATTGTGGTCACATACACTTATTATTTGCTTCTACTTAGTGAAGCATGCTTTTGAAATGTAAAACATTTGATGTCGGTTATAACATCACCTTTTTATCGTGAATGCAACTTCTTTAATTACAGCATATAGTACTTAACCTTGTAATGATCCTGTTGTTGATGATTCGTACACGATGGTTTTGTACGGGGCATCACATTTTGTATCAGAGCATTGGTTGTAGGGAATTAGGTTGCATTAGTGAGTCTAAGACCGACCCGAGTAGGATTCACTAATAGGACTAATCTACAACTTGCTAGTTTACTTGTTTCCGCTGAATTTACTGCATGCTACTGCTTACTTTTTCCGCCATATGCCGTATGCTACTACATGATATCACTACTGCATGATGCTACTTGCTTTTGATTGCATGCTACTTTCATACGAATTACTGTTATTGCCATGCTAGTTACCGTTATACATGATTTAAACTGTTGGCCTATTATTTGCTTGCTTTATGACATACTGACATGGAAAATTTATTTTTCCTTGTTCAGATGTCGGATGTTCCACCTACTGGCATTTCGGGCAGTACAGACTCAGACCCCGTCGCCCTACCTACTGCTACACCTGCTGCTGCTACTGCCAATACACCGGCCCCGACACCCACTAGTGATCCCGGCGCTTCCACTTCCGGAGCTGGTACTAGTGCACCTGCCCCAGTGTCTGCTCCCGGACCCTCGAGGTCACAGCCCCGCATTGGTGGTATTGAGATCCCCGCGGAGTTCGGGGAAGGGCCATTTCGTAACCACATGCGCACGCCTTGCCGACGCACTCTCGACGGACGTTTAGTCGTGATTCTGCCAGGCAGACACAGACCGATGTTGGCCGCCTTCGGACGCTTCGGATTACCAGCTCAGCCACCAGTGTCACCACCACACGATTCAAATGACTCATCATCCGCCGATTCTTCATCATCAGACGACTCCAGCGATGATGAGGATCCTGCTGATAGACCTATTCAGGCACCCTCCACCCCGCCGAAGAAGCGGTACCGTTTCGACGGAACCGTCATTCCAGGGGTGAATGGAGGTCGTGCTTTTACTGACGCATTTGGCCATCGTCGTAGGGTTACTGCTCGTAAACGAGTTGTGCCATACCCTGCCGACCCACAGATACGTAAGGTTCCCCGTTACGTATTGACTATTCCTGGAACCGTACCACCTAGATTTAGATACGGACCACTTACATCTAGGGACGTACCGTCTACATCCGGAGCCGGACCATCTACATCAGCACCACTGGCACCACCCGCACCACCCGCCCCACCTGCACCGCCTGCCCCACCAGCTCCCTCTAACGAGGAACTGATGAGGGAGATTGAGACTCTCCGAGCTCGAGTCACTGAGCTCGAGGAGCAGTTGGCTCGAGGAGCAGTTCACCCGCCTTCACCGTAGGACCTTCTATTTAGATTTCATGATGTAATCTAGATATAGTTTCATGTATTTCATATGTATTGTACGAACTTATTCAGATGTATGAAACTTATTATTATTAATGAATGGAACTTTGCGTTATTTAATTCTTGCACGATGTTCTATTTACATTACTGTACGATGATTCTGTGGTATTTATACCTAGATGCATTATTTAACAACATGTGATGTTTTGATTCCATGTTGGTCACTATATACTGTATTATTACTACTTGCATACTGGATTTTGACTTGAGTCAAAATTTATGTTTAGAATACCATGGCTAACGGAAGATCCACACCTACCGCCGCCCAGATTGAGGATATGATCAACGAACGGGTCGCTGCAGCCCTAGCAAAAAGAAATCTCGAAGCTCCACCGCCACCACCACCGGTTATTCCACCCGTTTGAAATGGGTGTACTTACAAGGAATTCCAGAGCTGCAAACCGCATAACTTCAGCGGCACCGAGGGACCAGTTGGTCTCACCAGATGGTTTGAGAAACTTGAATCAGTATTCCGAGTTAGCAACTGTTCGGAGGACAATAAGACCAAGTTTGCATCTTGCACGCTATCTGACGGTGCGCTAACGTGGTGGAACATGTTAGCTCAAGCAAAAGGGATTGATGAGGCGTATGCTACGCCTTGGGAAGAGTTTAAGTGTGCTATGATTGAGGAATACTGTCCAAGGACCGAAATCCAGAAGATGGAGATCGAATTTATGCAGTTGAAAGCCGTGGGAAACGATCTTAACAGTTACAATCGTAGGTTTTTGGAGTTAGAATTAATGTGTCCGACCATGGTCACCCCCGAATTTAAGCGCATGGAGAAATACTTCTCGGGACTTCCTAAGTCCATCAAGGGAAATGTCACCTCATCCAAACCACCGAATGTTCCCGAAGCAATGCGCATGGCGCATACTCTCATGAATCAGATTCTTATTGATGAGCCGGAGAAGGCTAAGTTTGAGGCTGGTAGTAGTGAAAAGAGGAAATGGGACAACAACCACAACAACCACAACAACAACAACAACAACAACAGGGGGAGAAACTACGATCAAACCCCCGCCAAGAGGCACAACAACGGTGGAAACCCTAATCCCAACAACAACACCAACACCAACCCGAACTACAAAGGAACCTTACCTCAATGCAAGCGATGTTACAAGCACCACACTGGGTATTGCAATGTTGTCTGCGAGAAGTGCCAACGGGCTGGGCACATCGGGAAGGACTGCAAGGTCACTACTTTGAATGGGAAGCCAAACACCAATGGGCCGAAGAAGTGCTACGAATGCGGGCAGAAGGGCCATTTCAGAAATGCATGCCCCAATAAGCGAAAAGATGGTAGACCACCCCGAGGTAGAGCCTTCAATGTTAATGCAAGGGATGCACGCGATAACCCCGACTTGGTGACAGGTATATTCACAATCAACAATCTTTTAGCTTCTGTCTTGTTTGATACTGGTGCGGATAGAAGTTATGTATGTAGACATTTTTGCGATAAGATTAATTGGTCATTAGTCCCGTTAATAAAGAGTATGCTTGTCGAGGTCGCCAATGGAAAACTTGAAAAGGTTGACCATATTAGTCGTGGAGCTATTATCAACATAGCTGGTGCAGATTTTGAAATTGATTTGATACCAATCAAACTGGGAAGTTTTGACGTGATCGTCGGCATGGATTGGTTGAGCAAGATAAGGGCCGATATTATCTGTGGAGATAAAGCACTTCGCATACCACAAGGAGATGGCGAACCACTGATCATCTACGGAGAGAGATGTACCTCGAAGTTGAACCTCATTAGTTGCGTGAAAGCGCAAAAGATTATGAAGAAGGGACGTTTTGCTGTCCTAGCACATGTGAAAGCGGTAGAAACTGAGGTGAAGAGCGTGAATGACGTTCGAATTGTGAACGAATTTTCCAATGTCTTCCCAGAGGAATTACCTGGATTACTGCCGCAGAGAGCAGTAGAGTTTCAGATTGACTTAGTGCCAGGAGCTGCACCTGTAGCTCGCGCACCTTATAGACTCGCACCTTCCGAGATGCAAGAATTACAGAGTCAACTACAAGAGCTGTTAGACCGAGGATTTATTCAACCAAGCTTCTCGCCTTGGGGCGCACCTGTGTTGTTTGTGAAGAAGAAGGATGGATCCTTCCGTATGTGTATCGACTACCGTGAACTCAACAAATTGACAATCAAGAATCGGTATCCTCTTCCACGAATTGACGATCTTTTTGATCAACTACAAGGATCGAGCGTTTATTCAAAGATCGATTTGCGATCCGGATATCACCAGCTGAGGGTGAAGGAAAGTGACGTGATGAAAACTGTATTCAGAACCCGTTATGGTCATTATGAGTTTCTCGTGATGCCGTTCGGGCTAACCAACGCACCTGCCGTATTTATGGACCTTATGAATCGTGTCTGTAAGCCGTACTTAGACAAATTTGTTATCGTCTTCATAGATGATATCCTCATCTACTCTAAGAGCGAAGAAGAACATGAGCAACACCTCCGATTAGTGCTTGAACTCTTAAGACAAGAGCAACTTTACGCCAAATTCTCCAAGTGTGAATTTTGGTTGAAGGAAGTACAATTTTTGGGTCATGTTGTAAGCGACCAGGGTATCAAAGTTGATCCCGCCAAGATTGAAGCCATCAGCAAGTGGGAGACCCCCACTACTCCGACGCATATTCGCCAATTCCTAGGTCTCGCCGGTTACTATCGAAGATTCATCGAAGGATTTTCTCTGATTGCTCGTCCTTTGACCGCACTGACTCACAAGGGCAAGAAGTTCATTTGGGAACCCGCACACGAATCAGCATTCCAAACTTTGAAGAAGAAGTTGACCACCGCACCTATCCTATCACTTCCTGAAGGCAGTGACGACTTTGTTGTTTATTGTGATGCATCGAAGAGTGGTTTTGGTTGTGTACTGATGCAACGATCAAATGTTATTGCCTATGCCTCCCGACAATTGAAGATTCACGAGCGGAACTACACTACACATGATCTTGAACTTGGAGCCGTTGTCTTTGCGCTTAAATTGTGGAGACACTATTTGTATGGAACTAAGAGCACTATCTTCACCGATCACAAGAGTCTCCAGCACATCTTTGATCAGAAGCAACTGAATATGAGACAACGTCGATGGATCGAGATGCTCAACGACTACGATTGTGAACTCCGTTATCACCCTGGCAAGGCCAATGTTGTAGCTGACGCTTTAAGCCGAAAGGAGAGGACGGCACCTCTTCGTGTTAGGGCTCTGAACATCACCATCCATTCGAACCTCAACAGCCAGATCAAAGTAGTCCAAGTTAAGGCTCTCAAGGAGGAGAATATATCTCATGAACATTTGAACATACTTGTCTCTCGATTCGAGGTTAGGGAGTCTGGACTCCGATGTTATGCCGGAAGAATTTGGGTACCTTATTATGGAGATCTACGAAACCTGATACTTGATGAAGCACACAAATCGAGATATTCGATTCACCCTGGAGCAGGCAAAATGTACCACGACCTTAAAGAACAGTATTGGTGGCCGAATCTTAAGAAGGACATTGCGACTTATGTTGGTAAGTGTTTGACTTGCTCGAAGGTTAAAGCCGAGCATCAGAGACCTTCTGGTTTACTTCAACAACCAGAAATCCCACAATGGAAGTGGGAACGGATAACAATGGATTTCATCACCAAGCTACCAAAGACGGTGGGCGGATACGATACTATTTGGGTTATTGTTGACCGCCTTACCAAATCTGCACACTTTCTAGCGATGAAGGAAACTGATACAATGGAGAGACTTGCTCAGTTATACATCAAAGAGGTTGTATCTCGTCATGGTGTACCTTTATCGATCATCTCCGATCGCGATCCCCGTTTTGCCTCTAGATTTTGGCGTTCTTTGCAAGAAGCCATGGGAACTCGTCTTGACATGAGTACTGCTTATCATCCTCAGACTGACGGGCAAAGTGAACGAACGATTTAGACCTTGAAGGACATGCTGCGTGCATGTGTCATTGATTTTGGAAAGGCCTGGGAAAGGCATTTGCCACTCGCCGAATTCTCGTACAACAACAGTTATCACTCTAGCATTAATGCTGCACCTTTTGAAGCATTGTATGGATGTAAGTGCCGATCTCCTATTTGTTGGCCTGAAGTAGGCGAAAAGCAAATCACCGGACCCGAGGTAGTCCACGAAACGACGGAGAAGATTGTTCAGATCCAAGCTAGACTTAAAACTGCCCGCGATCGTCAAAAGAGTTATGCCGATCTTAAACGTAAGGACTTTGAATTCAACGTGGGTGATCGTGTAATATTGAAGGTTGCACCTTGGAAAGGTGTGATCCGTTTTGGAAAACGTGGAAAGTTGAACCCACGATACATTGGTCCTTTTGAAATCTTGGAACGTGTTGGACCCGTTGCATACCGTTTGGATCTACCAGTGCAATTGAGCTCAGTTCATCCTACCTTCTATGTGTCAAACTTGAAGAAGTGTCTTGCTGCACCTGAACTTATCATACCATTGGAAGAACTTACTATTGACGACAAACTCCACTTTGTGGAAGAACCTGTTGAAATTATGGATCGTGAGATCAAAACTTTGAAACACAACAAGATTCTGATCGTCCGAGTACGATGGAATGCCAAACGAGGACCTGAGTTTACTTGGGAGCGAGAGGATCAAATGATGCGGAAGTATCCTCACCTTTTCCTAACTCCTCCATCTACCTCAGCTTAAATTTCGGGACGAAATTTTCTTTAACAGGTGGGTAATGTAACGACCCTGGATTTTCCAACATTTATTTATTAATAATTATTATTATCAATATGTGTGATTAAACGAATGTATGTAATTACGTTTACATGTTGCCATGATTGCCCGTACTTGACTTTTAAGTGCCCGAAACGTCTTTGTGACACACGAAACTTCACGAATAATATTTTCAAGTATTATTTGCATTCATGATTAAGTTTTATTAATCATTTTAATTAACTATGGTTATTAGTTAGTTACTTGGGCTTTGTTGGGCTTAACTTGTTATTATTGGAACTTGGGCTTGTTTTAAGTTAATAGACTTATGACTTTGGGCTTACAAGTCCACCCTACCCATTTAAATGGATTAACTAGTCCACTTAGACTTGTAAGTATTAGTTTCATGTTTAACTAGTTAGTTTGAAAGACTAGGAATCTAGTTGCATGTAATCCCCATGTAATCACCCATTTTAACCACACTTTTGAAGCTTTACTTGCAAGTGACCAAAGAACAAAGCCATCCTCCCTCCCCCCAAGCAAACTGTCGGTTTTCCCTCAAGCATATAGGGAGTTTTGTTTCACTTTTCATTCACTTCTTCATTTTGTAATCTCTCATTCAAAACACACACTTACTAGTTTCCAATTTTCTCTCCTTTCTCTCTAACTTTTGTAAGTAACTTGAAGCATTCTTCTCTCCTTTTTCTTAAACAAAACCGAATACCATACACCCTTAATCATCATCATCTTTTGTTATTTGTGGTTTGATTACTTGTGTTAGTTTGTTACATGTAATTGTTAGTTATTCTTTACTAGTTACAAGATCAAACTTTCTAGTTTTGATTCTTCTATTATCTTGTATTTTCAAGAACACAAGAACATAAACTCACTAGTTTATGATTCTACTTCAATTGTTTCAAAAGTTACAAGTTCCATGTGTTGATTAAAGACATACTTGAAGCTCATGAAGTAAACTTTAAAGTTTACTTTCTAAAAGATCAAACTTTGGTTTGAATCTTTAAAGTATGAACAACCATGAACCTTTTCTTGTTTATTTAAGTTTACTTCTTCAATTTATGCACTTTAATTTCATGTAGTTAGTTTATATGGTCAAGTACTACAAGTTAGTCTTGATCTCATATCTCTTGAACAAATTAAGTTAACTTTGAAAGTTCAAGAACACACAAATAAGTTTTCTTTAAATATAACTTTGGATCTAGACTTTTGAGTCTTGGATCTTCAAGTTCAAACTAAGAACTGTGTTCTACTACTTATGATCTTGATTAGTTACTTTACTTTCAAGTTTGTAACTTGTTATTAGCTTTAAAGTCCATGTATGTGTTAGATCTAAGACCTTGATGCAACTTTGGTTCATCAAACTTCATACAACTCTTAAGTGAGTTGTGCTTCATGTCTTAGACTTGCACATGGGTTATGATGGTCAATACTTGGTTAAGATGATGTAAATACATCAATGAGTTGTACACTTGAAGCTATATGCATCAAGGATGAGAACCATGATGAACATCAAGCACCAAGACCACCGAAACCCTTTTAAACTCACTGTTCTGTCCAAAAGCTACTGGTCTGGTGATTCTATAACAGACCAGTAGACCTGGGCTGTTCTAACCTTGATTTTTAGATAGATATTTTCGATTAGATAACTTTTCATATAGGACTCGTCTTAATCCGAGTTACGGTTTAGGATTTATGGCCCTCCGATCGTTACTATGTCCTTTAACGTTGTGCAGAAATTTCTGACCTACTCGCACTTAGACCGTCATCACGGTCAAACCAAGACGCGTTTGCTTCTGTAAATTTTACCACACTTAAGGGACTCATAGACGGAGCCATGGCCACTGGTCTCACCTTAATTCAGTAAGGGTAGAGGCTGTGGTGACTGACTGAAGTCAGACTTTGTTGAAAACTACTTTCATAAACGAAACAAACTTTACGCCTTTTGATTGATGATGACCCTTAAGACCTTAATTACATACTTTTAAACCTATTAAGACGATTTACTGACTTAGTACTATTTGACTTAGGTTGAGGACTTTCGGACCGTTTACTTGCACACCTTTACCGGACCGACTTTACGACTACATTATCATTGTGAGTTATAGCATTCCCTTTTTACTTTAACTTATTTTGGGAACTGAGAATACATGCGGATTTTATGTTTTACATACTAGGCACGAGTACTTAAACTTATATATGTGTGGGTTATATAACGGCAGAAATATTCCCTTTAGCTCGGTAACGTTTAGTCATTGGTTTTTGAACCGGTGAACGCGAATCTTAGATATGGATCCATAGGGTTTGACATCCCCACTCGGGCTAGTAGCACTAGCATTTAACGAGTGTTTAATACTTTGTAAACATACGCACTTGCCAAGTGTACTTTCAGGGGGTATAAACGTTAAGTTAGTTACCAAGTGCCCACGGTTAACATATACTTTATCATACTGTTTTGAAACGCTCTTTGTAGCACTGAAATCTCGTGGCCTACCATACATACTGTTATACTTAAACTATAGCTCACCAACCTTTGTGTTGACGTTTTTAAGCATGTTTTTCTCAGGTGCTTGAGGTTAGCTTCCGCTGTGTACTAGTCGTGCTGTAGACACCCGCTGCTTAGAGTTGTCATCGCATGAACTACTTTATTTTGCATTCAAACATTCGTACTTTTGAACTATGACTTGTAACGACCATTGTGGTCACATACACTTATTATTTGCTTCTACTTAGTGAAGCATGCTTTTGAAATGTAAAACATTTGATGTCGGTTATGACATCACCTTTTTATCGTGAATGAAACTTCTTTAATTACAGCATATATTACTTAACCTTGTAATGATCCTGTTATTGATGATTCGTATACGATGGTTTTGTACGGGGCATCACAGAAGTCCATAGAAGAAGTTTGATTATTATGGAGTAGTTTCTGATGATGACTAAAACTCAATGATTAGGAGCTTATATGATATTTGTAGACGAGAAATTTGATAAGCAACTATAATCCTATGTAATGGCTAACTTGAATACCATAAAAACAAAATTTGGGGCTTAAAATAAAAGGACGTGTATACGAAGATAAACTGTATAATGATGTAAACATGTAGTTTACCTTATATATTAAGGAGAAGGTCGTATGTATTATAATGTGGTTTGGCAGGCTCCGAGAGCTTTGTATAGAAAAATTGAACGAATATTTTCTTAGAGATGCCATGAGTCCAAAGAATGAGTCAAAACCGAACTCTTTGGTCTTCTTTGTGACCGTTTTAAAATGCCGCTTTTATCTGTATTTGTTATATTTGTTATTGTTATTTCCATTTAACTGCAATTGCTCTATTTAGAGGGTGTTTGGGGTTGCGTTTTGGAGGTGATTATTTAATTATTGCGATTGGAAAACGTAAATTATTTAATTTTAGTGTTTGGCAATCAAAGATTGAAAAGTGATTAATTACGTTATGGCAAGATCAAAACGCTATTATCCAACAGCAATATACCCCTTACTGCATGGAAAACGGGTTTTCAAGCTCATGTCATATTACTAATATATCCTCATAACTTGGTCTTTTTCTTTTTGTGAAATAGGGAGTACTGAATATCGGAAGTCAGCACATGTGATGACTTCAGAATTCTTGATTTTGTTTCAGTTGTATTACTAACTAGATTTAAGAGCCCGTGCGTTGCACGACAGTTCTAAAAAATAGTATTCGAAAATGTTATTATACGTTATTATGGCTACGGATTAGCTGCATGATACAGTTCGACGTACTTTGACACGTTCTTTTTTAGCAACAAATTTTAACCATTCCACCCGTTATAAATCAAACATAACTTGAGCAACTCATTCTCACAAGTAATTGAGTCAAAATGCCACCTTTATATATTCAAAGAAAACTTACAAAGATGACAATTATTACACGGCCAATTTAAGTTGTTCATTAAGGAGACAGAAACATGTCTCCAGTACCGCAACCATGTGTACAAAACTTTGTGATTACTCCTACGCATATCTTAGATGCAATGCACTTCCAAATGAGCAACTTAAAGTAGCTGTGTAATAATTGTTGCTTATAAGCTGAGTGGTTATTTATATGTATAGAACAAATTATGCATCAAAATTTGTGAAATTGACCACTATTAATTTATATGTCATATGTGCAATTGTGAAAGTGAGTAAAAGAGATAGGGAGTATCTTTTAGATAACCCACAGTGCCCATTAAAAAATAAATTAGGTACCACATCTTTTTATCAACTGTAACAATATGATACAATTGAAATGGTATATACTATCCCAAAGTGTTTGGTTGTCAATTTGATATATATACCTTAATAGAAGAAATCAAATGAGACAACGTTGAATCTTGGTAAACATCAACAGGTTATGAATCCTCAACCTCCCCAAATGATATTTTAAAGAGTTTGTGTACAATTATGTAGTAGTATATATCCAACTTGAAACAATTAATAAACTGTATAAGTGTATAAATGTGTCAGTTTGTATTTCTCTTTAAAGCCTAATAGATTGACTTTAAATATCAGTTTCCTACCAATAATCTCATAAGGTTCTTCCGGTAGGTCTTGCTCCCCAGCAATTCACAAATGATGTTTACCCCAACTTGTTAAAAAGAACATCAACATCCTTGCCATAAGGAGAATAAAGTATACGTACAAGAGCAGTGTTTTCGACAACCGTTAAAAAAGTACTTTTATTATAGAAGTTAAGTTGTGGTTTATTATAGTAATTAGTGTTGTTATATTATAATGTGCAAGTAGTATTCGAAGCGAATAGAAATAGTAAAATAAACCACATTTTAAGGACACCATATTCATAACTTTCAATAACATAAAAAGATAAGTATTACAATTGTAAATATAAATCCACAAATGTTGCAGGACTTCTTAGTTGACAACATGTTTAGTGAAATGGTTGAGCTGCTTTTCTTTTATATGATCGGCAATGAATTGCCGACAAAATCTGCCAAAATTAAATATATGATCTAATAAAAAGAGTCGAAATGTTGATCACGAAACATATAAGTCAAAAATGTTAACCACAAAACAAATTGATGATGGTAATTGTTACAAACATGCATAAATAGAAATGAATATAGCAAAAAAAGAATTAAAAGGTATTAATACCTTAAGACATCTACATAAGTTTAATCACCATAAGATTCGTGTGCTTTAGACAAGTCAGGCACTGCATTCTAGAAAGTTTACAATTCCGATCAGATGATTGTATATATTCGGAAATATTGGCCTATTTTCGGCTACTTACGACGTTTACATGTGCGTTTCACTTGTTGATAAAGTATAAGTTTAAAAGACATCAGTTCGACATATGCCTCTAAGCATAATTATTAGAAAGAAATAAAAAACTAAATTTGTAAGCTTTTGCTGCTTCATGATGACTTTAATTGTATAATGCTAAACATGGAGGATAGCATAAGAAAAGATAAAAAGCCTATATAATCAACCTTACCATTTTATATCAGCAGTTTAGCAGTGAAGTTTTTGAGCAAACCTTAAATAAGTCTTTTCTTGTGTCTTTATGTCTTTATAGATCAAAGATTAGTGCATAATTCACAAAAAAGAAATATGTGCAGTTGGAGTTCAGCAAAATACAGGCAACGAAGGATACAAAAGCAAAAGAGAACTAAATAATTCTTGTTCAATAAGTCGCACCAACTTTGATAATTTATGTTATTGCTCATCTATTTGAGCTTTTCCTAAACTGCATTCCCAACTAATCTCGCTCTCTATGCTCTATCAAGTGCGATTAAAACCCAAGTGGGACTAAATGAATACTTGCAAGTTTTAATTTTCCTGGTCATTGTGACAGAATATTCAAAAGATTCATTTTTTCCGAACGTACAGATGCTCAAAACCGTTTAGAATTAAGTTTATATAGATATAGATATAGATTAAACTTACTTATTTCAATTAAAACAATATAACAAAGTATGTGCTAGTGAATCAACAACTCGCCTGTTTAACCTGTTATGAAGACGTGGCAAGATGGATGGATCAGGTAATTGGCTACCCTAAGGGCTGGCTAAAAGTCATTTTTGGTTTGACAGAACAACGTGTGATATATATTAATCCAGAAATAATCTTTTACGCTAATAAATTTAGATCATTAAATCACGTTATTTGGCATGCTTGACCTATCGAAGCATTCAATCATTTTGATGGTAAATTCAGTATTGAGTCTAGTTTCAACCCGTTGAACGGTTTGGCCAACTTAACTTTAAGCCAACATCTTTATTGTCAAGTTTGAGATGTAACAAATCATGTTGACACATTTAGAAGTAAATGGATTAAACATCTACCTCTAACGTATTCATAAGAGATTAATATTAAGTAGAAAATCAGTTACCTGAAGCCACTTTTGCAAATCAATCACTAGATGTTGTTATAATTGGAGTAGTAGCACCGAAGCCATAATAGCAAGCCCACTGTGATACCCCGTCATAATCTATCTGGACGAAGTCACCAACATCTGGTCTCATTGCGATGATCGACTCCAAATGATGTCTTTTAAAATGAGCAAATGCACAGCGAAAGATTTCTTTCATACCTGAGAATAAACATGCTTTCAAGTGTCAACCAAAAGGTTGGTGAGTTCATAAGTTTATCATAAAACAATAAAATTCATCAGTTTAATAGACCACAAGATTTAAATGCTGCATGGTACAAATGGGCCCGAATCCTATACCCACCTGTAATGTACATGCGATATCTTTTAAATACAGTACACCTTTCTCGTGTACGAAACCCTTTTCACAAATCTTAGTAACCGTACACATATATCGTACATAAAACTAATACACATAACCTGTGTATAAAAATCATTCTCTCATCAATTGGTGGCAATTATCATGTCCACATAATTCAATAGTGGCAATTATCATGTCCACATAATTCAACAGTGGCAATTATCATGTCCATATAATTCAACGGTGGCAATTATCATGTACACATAATTCAATAATAATATAATAATTCATTCGAGGAATGTTTTGATTGTGTCTATCCCGTAAAATATTTATAAAAGTATTTTATGTATTTGCTGTTCAAAAATGTATTTCAAATCATTTAATAAAGTAGTTGTAAAATCAGCGCATGTATTCTCAGTCCCAAAAATGTAAAGAGTAAAAGGGAGCAAATGAAACTCACCATACTGTATTTTGTAGTAAAAATACATATGACGTCATTGAACAAAAGTAGGGTTGGTATCGGATTCACGAACCATACTGCATTTTGTAGTAAAAATACATATGACGTCATTGAACAAAAGTAGGGTTGGTCTCGGATTCACGAACCTTAAATATGTTGTTCCATGGTTGAATAAAAAAAATTTATGCTGCCTCTGCTCAGATTTGAACCAGCAACCTTTCGTCCAACCCTTCCCATACCAAACCACTTATCTGCTAGTTCATGTCTGATTTAGTCTCTGTTTTTAATTACTTAAAATATGGGCATTGTTTTATCATTATTTTCTTATACATAATCACCATCGTCATTCTATCAATCATCCTCATTCTGTGTAATGGAAACAGAAACCCAGCGAATTATTAATAATAGTATCATCTTCTCATCTCTTCATCATCTTACCTCATCGTCATCATCATCCTATTATCACAAAATCATTCGTCCATCATTCCTCTTGATCGCCTAACATCATCATCCTATTTATGATCAACTCTATGACCCAATCAGTTTTTACGGCCCACTTTTGCAAACAACTTACGGTCCAATGCTTTAAGTAACTAGGAAAAAGAAATTTAAAGTCCCACGAGGCAAATAAAAAAAAATCCACGATACAAAAGAAGAAGAAGCTGATGGAAAGTGGTTGTCTTCACAATATTAAATACGGGGTATATCCAAATATATATCAAGTGGGAGTTGTTTAAATGTCTCGTTGGAAAGGAAAAGAAAAAGACACGCAAAAGTAGGTGTTGGGTTCCACAAGAATAATGAAACCATTAAAGGTGGCGAGTAATTGCAACAAAGTTGTTGTTCACATCAAATTAGGGTGGCCCAACAAGAATAAAGGAACACATTACAGTAGTTTTTAATTTATAAAGTTATTCAATGATTGAGATGGGGTTTTATATAACTGCAACGATTTTCCTATTGTAATGGGTTGGTGATTTTTCGAATCCAAGATAGAAACGCAACAATGATGACGTGTGATTTGAATATCTCAAAGAGAAAAAGAGATAGAAAGGTAGTATGGTGGGGGTTTAGGTTCCTTGTTGATGAATGAATAAAAGCTACAGCATGTAGTGGAAAAATAATGATTAAAAGGGTGATGTTCTCCAGCTATTTACAGTCGTAAAAAAGGTATTACTTTTGGGCTGTTTTTCTCTCGACTGAACATACAACATACGCGTCATCATTTTTTTTTTGTTATTTTCGTTGTACTATCATTACCTTGATTATCATCATCGTTATCTAATAGAAATAGGAAGAAAACTCAGGTGGTTCGATAGGCTGTGGTGAGTTGTCGAAGGTGGGTTGTGACAATCGATCTAAAATAGAGAGAGAAAGAGAGAAGGTGTATGGGTGGCGATGGAGGTGGCCGGGTTGTGGTAGGATGGTGATGATGGTATGGTTAAATGGGGTTCGATGGTACGTGGTGGTGCGAAGTGAAAGGGTGGAGTGAAAATGTTGATGTTTCTTTTTCGAAACAGGAACGGGAAATGAGATTTCCATTTGGTGGCCATGGAAGTTTACAAGGAAGAGAAATAGAGAGATGATGAGAGAGAGAGAAGGTGATCAACATATACCTTCAGACAAAACTAGTACAACAAGAAAAATAAAAAAAATATCAAGTTGATCTTTATTGGTAATTGTATTTGTATGTTTATGTATGTTAGTCGACAAGTATTCACATAATAACAGAAACAAGGATCTAAATCTTTTATATTGACTAAAAGAAAAAACACTTTTGATTATATAAATATATAAGCATACAGCTGTAATTATATGTTGTATATGTAATTATATGAATCTGAGTTATATCTGTTTATATATAACTATGTATATATCTGTTTTCATAACACATATTTTTCTATATCAGCAAGTATATATATACGTAGTGTTATATGTATTTCTTTATTTGTATATACATAATTCTGTTATTTTGTATATGTATATATATATATATATATATATATATATATATATATATATATATATATATATATATATATATATATATATATATATCTCTGTATTTATATAATTTTTTTTATATATGTATATATATCAATTTCTTAAATTTTGATATTTAATAAATATAAATATATTAAGTTTATTAATAATACTAATAATAATATTATTAATAAAGAGCTTAATATTAATATGACAAACAATAATCTTATTATTAACAATGATGATAATTTTAATGACCTTAATTATTAATAATGATAATAGTATGATAATTTATATATCTAATTTCATTTTTATATAATAATATTATTAATACTGATTTTTAGATATTAACATTTATGTTAATATAAGTACTACCAATATATCTATAGTACTTTAACTTGTATGTAAATTTAATATGTAAAAAATTATATCTTATCATCTAAGTAACATTTAGTATTTATATTTATATTATATATCATATAAGAACATTTATTAGATATTAAATATTTATGTACAATATATACGTATATACATATATGTATATATATATATATATATATATATATATATATATATATTTGTTAACAATTGTTCGTGAATCGTCGGGATTGGTCAAAGGTCAAATATATACATGAACTCAGTTCAAAGTTTTTGAGACTTCAATGTTACAGTCTTTGCTTATCGTGTCGGAAACATATAAAGATCAAGTTTAAATTTGGTCAGAAATTCCCGGGTCGTCACACCCACCACTACTTGAAGAAGCAATGGCAAATCGACCAGAAGTTTAACCAGCCATAAACTATCTCGATAGTCTATATGAGTAGAGAACCGGCCCTAAAGCCTGTTGGCCAGATCCAATCCGAACAGGCGGTCCAAACCCTTGTCCACCAGCAAATGCACTAAAACTTGTCTGCTAAGGTGGCTGGGGAGGTTGTTGAGATTAACGTTAAATTCGACATATAACCCAACTTTGTGACCCACCCATTTTGCTATGTTTATAGTAAACAAAGGAGTGTGTACCTAAAATGAACATGAGATAAGCTTTGGAAAATCACTTGGTTGTTGTTCGTATGAACTTATTTGCTTATCCAATCAGAATTGTATCAACTCAGTTATCCTATGCTCATATTCTTTTTCACCTCTTCGGATTCTTAGAAGTAACATTCCCTAACAAACAACAGTAATCATAACTATAATTATCAGATCAAACAAAAAGAAACACAAACACAATCTCTAACAAAAACATAGAAATCAACCCTAAAGGGCTCTACATTAAATAAATTACGTCTTAAAATTAGGGTTAATGGACTGGAAGAAACTCAAAATTTAATCGAACTCTGGAACTATTTTGGGTAGTGTTGCTTATTTACACACCTACGGTCAAAATTGAAACACTGGAATTATTTTGGGCAGTGATGCTTCCATTTACACGGGAGGTGGATTTTAGGCTTCCATTAGATTTGGTACCATGAACACAGATGTGATGCCCCGTACAAAACCATCGTGTACGGTTCATCAACAACAGGATCATTACAAGGTTATACACTATATGCTGTTTGAAAACCAGTTTTGCATTCATGAAAATATAGCGCTTTACAAAAGATAATGTGCTTCCTATGAATAGAAGCATAAACATAAGTATGTGACCCAAAGGTCATTACACAGCCATTGTTTGAAAATAACGTAAATTACGAATGCAAAATAAAAGTTCCATGTTTGAGACATCTCTAAGTAATGCAGCGGAAGTCTAACACAGCAAGTCTGTAACACCAAGACAGCAAGTCTAACAGCGGAAGCAACAACGTTTAAGCACCTGAGAAATACATGCTTAAAAAGTCAACACGAATGTTGGTGAGCTATAGTTTGTTCGTAATCAGTAATGTAATGTAAGCCACGAGATTTCAGTGCTTCAACCAGCAGTTTAAATCAGTAATTCAAATCAGTATGATAAAGTATATGTTCAACCGTCTGCACTTGGTAATTAACTTAACGTAAATAACACCCCCTAAAAGTACACTTGGCGAGTGCGTATGTTTACGAAGTATTAAACACCCGTTAAATGCTAGTACGACTAGCCCGAGTGGGGATGTCAAACCCTATGGATCCATATCTAAGATTCGCGTTCACCTGTTCAAAGACCAATGACTAAACGTTACCGAGCTAAGGGGAAAGTTTATGCCATTGTATAACCTATACATATATAAAGTTTAAGTACTCGTGCCTAGTATGTAAAACATAAAATGCGCATGTATTCTCAGTTCCCAATATAGTTAAAGTAAAAAGGGATGTTATAACTCACAGTGAAAAGTAGTAAAGTTGATTCGAGAAAGTAAGCAAGTAGTTTGTCCGAAAGGTTCTCAACCTAAGTCAAAAGTTACTAAGTTAGTAAATCGTTCCCAAAGGTTTAAAAGTATTTAAATTAGGTCTTAACTATCATCATCATTCATCATCAAACAAAAAGTGTAAAGTAAGTTTTATTCAAGAATAGAGTTTGAAATAAAGGCTGACTTCGTTCAGTCACCACGACCTATATACAAACTGAAATGAGGTGAGATCAGTGGCCATGGCTCCGTATATGAGTTCCCCAGAGGCTGACCAATTTCCAGAACCAAACTCGTCTTTATTTGACCGTGGCGACGGTTTAAGTGCGAGTAGGTCAGAAATTTCAGCACAACGTTAAAAGGGTGTAGTGACTTTCGGAAGGCCATAAATCCTAAACTGTAACTCGGATTAAGACGAGGCCTAAATGGAAAATCATATACTCGAACCGAAATAGCTGGAAATAAACTTTTCCAGTAACCCAGGTTACTGATCAGACCCGAAAAACAGTAGGTAATGTGCTCCGGTGGGTTCTTGATGCTTGATGCTCATCACGGTTCTCATCCTTGATGCGTATAGCTTCAAGTGTACAACTCGTTGATGTGTTTGCGTCATCTTAACCAAGTTTTGACCATCATAACACTAGTGTAAGTCTAAGATATGTAGCACAACTCAATTAAGGATTGTAAGTAGTTTGATGAACCAAAGTTACATCAAGATCTTAGATCCGACACATACATGAGTTCTAATAGTAATATTAAGCTACAAACTTGAAAGTAAACTAAATAAACAAGATCTTAAGTGGTAGAACTTAGATCTTAGTTAGATCTTAAAGATCCTAGACTAGAAAGTCTAGATCTAGTGTTCTTAAGTTAGATCCTAAGTTATAAGACTTGGATCCTTACTTTAATAAAACCATAATTTATGAAACTTAGATTTTAATCTTGTAAAATGTATATAAGCTTATAAGCTCCTTTTTACAACAAAATTGGAAGACTATAAGCTATAGAAACTTAGATATAACATAAGTGTATGAAGTTATAACTAGAAAGTTATACTTCCATGTTCTTGAACTTATAAAGTTTAACTTTAGTTTCAAGAAATATGAGATCAAGTTTAACTAGTAATACTTGACCAAATTAACAACATCACAACTTTAAATAAATAAAATGAAGAAATAAACTAAAGTTACAAGTATTATGTTCATGTTTGTTTCATACTTGAGTAGATTCAAATCAAAGTTTGGATCTTAAGGAAATATACTTCAAGTCTATAAAACATGAACACAAGTAAGCTCTCAAGGCTTATGAGTTTTAGATCTACATAATACTTCAAGTGTAGAACCATAAACTATCAAGTTTAGATCCTTGTTCTTGACTTCATCAAACAAAGATGGAAGTATGAAGATACAAGCTTGATAACTTGATCTTTAACAACAACAAACAACAAGTAACAAAACAAGTAGATGATGATGATGATAGATTCGGTTTTAATGGAAGAAAAAGAAAGGAAATAAAGTCTTGTTACTTACAAGTTTGAGAGGAAAGTGAGAGTAAAAGAAGTTGTAAGTATTATGTGTGTGTAAAAATGAAGTAAAACTACCAAATAAGTAACAAAGAAAATGAAAAAAAAAAAAGAGCTCCCTCCCTCCATTCAAATGCTACGGTTTTGGATGCCAAATAAGGAAAGTCAAAATCCAACTTTCAAGTATTGGGAGATGGTGTAAGCTTAAAATGGATTAAAGTTAAATGTATGGGAAAGAGGTCTTGCATGCTTGAAACATTTTTGTCTCCAACTTAGCTTAATTAATCTAGTTTAGTCTTAATAAATTACTAGCATAAAAGTGGGCTCTTAATAGTCCATTAAGAAAAGTAGGGTGGGCTTCCAAGTCCAAAAATAATAAGGGCCCAAGTAAGTAAGCAACAAATTAGTAAAAGCCCAAGTAATTAACTACTTACATTGGTTAATTAAAAATGATTAATAATAATTAATAATGAACGTAAATAATATTCGAAATATTATTCGTGAAAAGTACGTGTGTCACAAGGACATGTCGGGACATGAAAAGTCAATTAAGATGTTAAGTCCATTAAGGTAACTAGTAAGCATTAATAAACACTAAGCTTACATATAGCAAACTACTGATTTTTTTTATATTAATCATTTATATATAATATATAGATATATTAGTATAACTAAATGTATTGATAATAATCATTTTAAATATATATAACTTATAATTTAAAATATAATATAAGTATACATTTTTAAATGGAATTTAGTATAAATTCTATATAACTACAAATATGTAAATAATATAATAAATGAAATTTTGTGATTTCCATTATATATTTTAATAAATATATGAATAATATAGGTTCGTGAATCCGAGGCCAACCCTGCATTGTTCAGTATCGTCGTATGAATATTTTTACTACAAAATATTATAGAGTGAGTTTCATTTGCTCCCTTTTTAAATGCTTTTGCAATATATATTTTTTGGGACTGAGAATACATGTGCTGCTTTTATAAATGTTTTACGAAATAGACACAAGTAATTGAAACTACATTATATGGGTGAATGATCGAAGCCGAATATGCCCTTTTTGCTTGGTAGCCTAAGAATTAGGGAACATCACTAATTTTGAGAATTAGTGCACGCCTAATTGATGCGAATCCTAAAGATAGATCTATTGGGCCTAACGAACCCCATCCAAAGTACCAGATGCTTTAGTACTTTGAATTCATTTTTATCATGTCCGAAGAATTTCCCAGAATGATAGGGGATATTCTTATATGCATCTTGTTAATGTCGGTTACCAGGTGTTCACCATATGAATGATTATTTTTGTCACGACCCTACTTTTTCCGTTATCTTTTACCGTTAATTATTTAACGACCGTTAACTGTTAATTGGGTTACGTCATTTCATGACCTATATTATTATTTTAGTAATAATATATTAATTATTATGTGTTATGTGAATATATGTATTCATATTTTAAATCGTACGTTTATACGAATCGCGGATTTCTATCCGGCGAATCTTTTCGGTTTTCAAACCAACGGTCGCGTTTTTGGGATATTTAAATCATAATTATTTTAAATATGATATTTTAAGATCATATAATTATATAGGGTATTTATATTTATTTTTCGTCGCGCGTTTGTTATCTCTACGAATTTTTAATCGCGTAAGCGTGTTTTCACGTTTCGGGATTCGTTCGGGCTTTCAGGCCATCAGGAATTAAACATTTAGAAATATGGGCTAGTGGGGCCCACTCCCCACCCCACCATTCAGCCGAAATAGCCAAGGGAGGGAGTAATACTCCTTGTTTCCTTATTTTGTGATTTTAATTTCTATTCCACCATAATTTCCTAAACCTAAATCTAATTTTTCTCTTTTTCTCTCTTCTCCTCTTCCCTTGTCCCCTAACCGTCACCTACCACCACCATAACACCAACATCTTCATCAATTTTCATAGCTTGGATCAAGGATTGTTATACATCAACGCGTTCCTCGTTCCGTTCTCTACGGGATTATACTTCTCGTTTCTTGATTAGGGTATAAAACCTAACCCTAGAACTTTTAATTTTTCCTTACTTTTCTGTATTTTGATGATCTATTAATAGTATGATGATTATTAGTTGTTGTAATGTTGATTGTATGCGTAGAATTGCTCGTTTACATATGTTTTCTGTTTGATATATTTTGGACAGCAGATTTTTCGTGTGTTTCTGACTTTGTAACTGATATAAAAGTTAAAATAAAGTATATAAATGAGTTCCTCTCATCAAGACATTAATTTTAGACACCGGATTCATGTCGTTTCGATTCCCGGAACCCTAATTATGATCAAAATGGTATTTTGTTAAGATTGAAATGTGATTTTGGTATGAACCAGGTTTGGTCCGACTTTGTGAACATATTTGGTGACTTTAGGGTGTGTTAGTGTGTTAGGACTGACGGTGGGGTGAACTTTCATGTTCGGGTCATCTCAATCCGAGCCACAAATCACCCGTTACGTCTAAAACACGTTTTTGATTGAATTGAAGTCCAAGTGGTGTATTGGCTGTATAACACGACTTATGGACTGTTCTTGGGGTGTTCTTGAGTGTACCAAAGTGTCGGGTGGTTTGCTTAGGCGGAAATATATGTAAGGCTCGCCGAAAACCGACACCGAGGCTCAGGATACGACCCGATGAACTTTTGATTTAAAACTTGTGACTAATTATTAAACTTAGGATATAAATAATGGATTTCATTATAATTTAATTACTTATGATAAAAAAGGGTAATTATTATTAATTACAACTTATGATATATTTATTATATCATTTAATTAATATTTATGATTTAATTAACTTTTTAATTAAACATATGATTAATAATACTTCATTATTAAAGGAAAAATACTTATGATAAGTATTAAACTTATATTATGAGATTATTATAATAAGACTTATAATAAGGATTAAATAATTATTTAATTATTATAAGACTTAGTTATTATTTAATTATAATTTAATTATTAAATACTTATGATTTAATAATTATAATTAGAAACTTATGATATGATTAATAATTCATTATTAATTAATAATACTTATGATATGATTTAAAAATTATTATTAATTAATAATACTTACATTATGAGTAATATTTAATTAATTAATTAAATACTTATGTTATATTAATTATATCATTTAAACTTATATTAACTTTAACAATTCATTTCAATTTAATTAAACTTATGTTATGACATAATTAGACATATTTAACTTTAATAAACGTTATAACTTATATTATTATTATAACTTACACTTTTAAAATTAACGTTGACTATGTTTGACCAAGGTTGACTTTTGAGTTGACTTTCGATTGACTTTGACTTTCAGTTGACTTTTGTTGACTTTCTAATTAAGGAAACTTTCCTAACTTATAAACTTTCCTAATATAGCAACTTTCTAAATTTGGAAACTTTCCAAAAATAGAAACTTTCCAAAAATAGAAACTTTCCAAAAATAAAAACTTTCCAAAAATGGAGACCTGCTAAAAATAGAAACTTTCTAAAAATAGAAAGTGTATGTCCGTAAGCTGTTCCGATCAAACCGATGCATATTGAGTATTGTTCTATGACTACTTGCAATATGTACAATAGCTATCATACTAAGACTTGACCTAAGTTAGTTATTTATATCGACCTGCTTTATTTATAGGTCGGCGTTGTGATCATTCCTGATCACTGTACTGCATTTGCTGTTCGCTTAATTGTGTTGGTTACTTCAATACTATTAAGGTGAGTTATAGTCCCGTTTTTACATACTTTTCAAAGTATATTTTTGGGATGTGATTACATGCATTTTATTTCACATTTAGACACAAGTGACAATTAAATTTAAATTATTCATTGTGAGTTGGACAAAAATATTCCCTAGTCTGGTAACTGTAATCATTGATTTCTACCGGTGAACGCGAATCCTACGGATAGATCTATCAGGTTTGACAACCCCATTTCGAGCTAGTAGCGCTAGCAATTTATAATCGGAATGTTTAGTACTTCGTATTTTGTTGTAGATACACTGTCCAGTGTATATTTTTATTGTGTTTGGCAAGGGTAAATAAAGGGTTAAGTGGTTACCAGGTGGCTCATCGATAATGGAATAATGTTTAATTTTTTCTAACATTTTTAAATCTTGTGGTCTAAAGTTTATTCAATTATCTAAACCTATAATTCACTCAACCTTTGTGTTGACAGTTTACTCGCATGTTTTCACAGGTACTTGAGTTTATGTGATGCTTCCGCTGTGTTTAGAAGAGTCTGCATGCATTTGGGCAGATTTTTATGAAACAATTTATGAAACTTTGGCTTGCATTCGGTTTTTGAATAATTAATACTTGTGGGTTGTTGACAATGTTTTTGTGTCAACTTTGGATTATTAATATGTTGGGTTACTTTTAAACTACATATTTTGGTATGCTTTCCTTTTTGGGAAACTTTTGAAATAAAAGAATGCAATGTCATTTATTAAATTCATTTAAGTTCGATCAAGCTGTGGGACCAAGTGACGGAGCCGTTAAGTGTTTTGACGGGGCCATCACAGTTGGTATCATAGCGCTGGTTGTAGGGAACTAGGCGGTCTTAATGTGGTCAACCCGTGGTTCTTAGGGTGCATTAGAGTCTAGTCTACAGCCCGACCCTTTTGCTATAGCATTATTATGCATTTCATTTCGGATGTGTTATATCATTAGCATTTATATATTTTGGTATGTGGTTTTCGGTTTTACTGTTTGCAGATGTCGACTTCGAGCGATAACTCAGTTGATGCTCCTGCTCCTCCGGCTGCTACCAGACGCCGTGCTGATCAACTGGAGATCGATGATCCTGTTCACTACTACTTTTCCACCCTTACACATATGAACAGGGCTTACAATGAAGTGACGCGTATTAATGCTCTTAGTGATTGTATGCGTACTTTGCCACATAACGAGATGATGGACCAGATACGAGCTAGTATGAATCCGTTTGTTAGCTTCAAGAACAATGTCGGGATCGAGAGTCGTAAGCGTAACCGTGAAGTTGACGCTAGGTTCGAGGCTCTCGAGAGCACAGTTCGTGTTTTGAAGGAAGAGTTGGAAGAAGTGAAAGGAAAGTTGGGGAAGTATGAGCCACCTGCTGAGACTGATGCTGGACCAGCTTATCACACCCGCTATAAGCAGATGTGATATGATGATTCATGATTGATAATTTATTTCATAAGACTTAATGTCCTTTCATACATACATTTTTGGGTTATGTACGGCGTTTTACCGAGGATTTTATTAAGATTTTGTTATGGGATGTTTTTCATTATGTATGGATGGTTATTTTTATGACATCTATTATCATTATCACATTTTATTTCTGATGTTGTGACTCTTGGCATGTTATATTATGCGTAATGTAGATCATGTATGTTAGGTGCTATGTATGTTGTATGATGTTATCATAAAATATGTATGCATGTGGTGGTTATTTCTATAACAATCATAACTGTCATGATATTACTCATAGTGGTTACTGACTATTATTTTAATGGTTAATCTTTTCGTGTTCGATCTATTCCTTTATAACACTGGTATTATTCTTAGTACTAACGGTTGTGTTATTCTGTTTTGAAGATCATGCCTCCTAGAGAGTCCAACGAAGCCCGTATCCAACGTCTTGTTACCGAAGGGATAGCTGCTGCTATGGCAGCGAATGCTAATGCAAATGCTAATGCGAACAACAATCTGGTGGGATGCTCCCACAAAACGTTCATGGCTAGTCGCCCACAGGAATTCAGTGGTACAGAAGGACCCTGATAATGCTAAAAACGAACATATATTTCATCTCATTATTCCTCAAGAAAGACAAGCTTTTAGTTGCAATTGTTCTATTTATAAGTGATATTCGTTTAAATAATAAAAGGTGAAGACAAAAGACAGATTCGACGAATTGAAGACGCAAATGACCAAAAAGCTCAAAAGTACAAAAGACAATCAAAGAGGTTCCAATTATTGATAAGAAACGTCTCAAAATTACAAGAGTACAAGATTCAAAACGCAAAGTACAAGATATTAAATTGTACGCAAGGACGTTCGAAAATCCGGAACCGGGACAAGAGTCAACTCTCAACGCTCGACGCAACGGACTAAAAATTACAAGTCAACTATGCACATAAATATAATATAATATTTAAATAATTCTTATAATTATTTATATATTATATAAATAAATAAAAATCGTCGACAAACAAAGAGCCAAAAGCTGGTGAGCTGTATTTACAAACTCCGCGACTCGCGGAGTTTGAAGGCAAAATGGGCCGCGAGTCGCGGAGGCCCAAGTTCTGAAAGTCCCTATAAAGCCAACCGAATTCTGATCATTTTTCATCCATCATATATCCATCTCTCTATCTATATCGTATATATTTATATTTATATTTATATTTTAATTTTAATTTTAATTTTAATTTTAATCATAATAATAAGGGTATGTTAGCGAATGTTGTAAGGGTGTAAGTCGAAATTCTGTCCGTGTAACGCTACGCTATTTTTAATCATTGTAAGTTATGTTCAACCCTTTTAATTTAATGTCTCGTAGCTAAGTTATTATTATGCTTATTTAAAACGAAGTAATCATGATGTTGGGCTAATTACTAAAATTGGGTAATTGGGCTTTGTACCATAATTGGGGTTTGGATAAAAGAACGACACTTGTGAAAATTAGACTATGGGTTATTAATGAGTTTTATATTAATTAAACAATACCTTGTTAATTTAATATACAAACTTATAATTCGACGTATTTATATATAACCACATACGCTTGACTGGGTACGGTGGGTGGGATATCTATAAATACCAATAATTATTCATTTTACCGGATACGGAACTGGATTAATAGTTAATAGACTTGTTGAAACAGGGGTGAATTACATTCAAGGGTAATTGGTGTAATTGTTAACAAAGTAGTAAAACCTTGGTTTACACGCAGTCGATAACCTGGTGTATTCATTAAACAAAGTATTAAAACCTTGTTACAATTCGAATCCCCAATTAGTTGGAATATTTGACTTCGGGAATAAGAATAATTTGACGAAGGCTTTCGCTTTTTATATTTATGACTGATGGACTATTATGGACAAAATCCGTATGGACATATTAAATAATCCAGGACAAAGGACAATTAACCCATGGGCATAAAACTAAAATCAACACGTCAAACATCATGATTACGGAAGTTTAAATAAGCATAATTCTTTTATTTCATATTTAATTTCCTTTATTTCATATTTAATTGCACTTCTAATTATAGCACTTTTATTTATTGTTATTATATTTAATTGCACTTTTAATTATCGTACTTTTTAATTATCGCAAGTTTATTTTATCGCACTTTTATTATTCGCAATTTCATTATCGTTATTTACTTTACGCTTTAATTTAAGTCTTGTATTTATTTTTAATATTTTACATTTGGTTTTAACTGTGACTAAAGTTTTAAAATCGACAAACCGGTCATTAAACGGTAAAAACCCCCCTTTTATAATAATAATATTACTTATATATATATTTGTATTTTTATAAAAGTAAACTAATATAGCGTTAAGCTTTGTTTAAAAAGATTCCCTGTGGAACGAACCGGACTTACTAAAAACTACACTACTGTACGATTAGGTACACTGCCTATAAGTGTTGTAGCAAGGTTTAAGTATATCCATTCTATAAATAAATAAATATCTTGTGTAAAAATGTATCGTATTTAATAGTATTTCCTGCTAAAATTAATAGCTATTTTATATACACCTCGCGAAACATCAAGTATTTTTGGCGCCGCTGCCGGGGACTCTCTTAAAAGCAGAAAGCGCAACGCTAATATAAGGAAAAAAAAAGATTTTTAGTTTACTTTTATTAAAATTCGTTTTTATAAAAATACGTTTTAAATATTCGAAAATATAAAAAGAAAAAAAAATATAAGTATTTTTAAAATTTTGTTAAATATTTAAGTTTTATAAAGTTTCTTTATTTTTATATAAGTATTTTGTTTTTATTTAAAACATATAAAAAAAATTCGAATAAAAAAACGTACCTGAGTTGATTTTTGGAACCCCGCGACTCGCGGAGGTTTGCTGCTTTAAATACCGCAAGTCGCGGAGATACTCTGACACGCGACAGAACCCTAATTATGCATTTATTACGGGTAATTATTAATTATTATTATTTAACCCTAATTATTATTATTATTATAATTAGTTTTATTTTAAGTTTTACTTTTTATTTAATTTGTTTTATTTAGTTAAATTAGTTTAATTAAATTGTAAAATTAATAGTTTTAATAAATAAATAATATAAAAATAATATTTTTATAAAAATTGTACTTTTTACAACTTTTTGTATATTTTTATATTTTGTCCCTTTTTAATCGTTTTAGCGTAATATTTGTATTTTTAGCTCATATTTAGTTTTAAACTTAGTTTTTGCCATAGTTATTTTTACTTCTAGATTTTTAGGCTTTGCCGTAGAATTTCTTAAGTGCTTTTTCTTTAGACTAAGATTTAGGTACTTTAGAATTTTGCGACGCCTTTTTAAGTTTTAGTTTCTTTTTAAGTTATTTCCATTTGGGATTTAGTTTTTCCTGTAAGCTTTAATATTTTTAGACGACTTTTACCTATGTATCAATTATCATTCCAATTAGTAATCTCAATTTGCGATTATAATTTTAAGTTAGTTGTAGTAATAAGGTTAGGTTAGTCAAGTATTTTTAAGTTTTATAAGTTTCTTTTATTTTTCCGTCACCTTTTATTTTTCAACCATTTTTCTTTTTCGACCTTTTTCGACGAACTCTTTTTCTTTCTTATTTCTCGCCATTCTAGTTTTAGGACATCGATTTTTATTCTACTTCTTATCTAAATTTCTTAAAATTTCGAAAATTTATTTTAAGTGGCTAAATTGATAGACATCAAAATTTTCTGGTTCGTAGTAATAGTTGGATTTGTACGTGGATCGGGTTATTGAAGCCAAACAGTCCTCAATTATATTGAGACCAAACGAATCCTGCCCCTCTGCTGCATCTTTTGGCTATTCGAAACGTAGGCAAAATCAGAAAAGTCTATTGATTGGATAACTTATTATAATTTTTCTTTCCTTTTTAAAAACTAATAGGATATTCAGTGAATGCACCGAGCAAGACGTTCACCACCTTTTGTACGTTCACCACCTGTAACTAGATCAAGACATTTAGCAAATATTACTGCCGTTGATTTCTCTTTAGAATCGTCATCCAGTAGACCAAGTACTTCAGTTCAAATTTCCGATAATCCATTTTTTGAACCCGACCTCACAATTGAGAATCCGGAGAATATCCAGGAACAATTCGTAGATCCTGAACCACTAAACTTTCCTCCAGAACCACCAATCATTCAAACAGAGATTGTTGAGGAACGAACCAGTAAATCAGAATCCTCTAGTGATTCCGATTCAACAAATTCAATTATGGAGAATCTGGAACCTTTAAGTATGGAAGACCGAATGAGAGCTAAACGCACTGGCCAAGGTCACGCAATTACTCATCCAGACATTAATGCGCCAGATTATGAAATCAAAGGACAAATTCTACACATGGTGACTAATCAATGCCAATTTAGTGGTGCGCCGAAGGAAGATCTAAATGAACATCTACGTACCTTTAATAGGATCTGCACACTATTTAAAATCCGAGAAGTGGAGGATGAACAGATATATCTCATGTTATTTCCCTGGACTTTAAAGGGAGAAGCCAAAGATTGGTTGGAATCGTTACCTGAAGGGGCGATTGATACATGGGATGTTTTAGTTGACAAATTTCTTAAACAATTCTTTCCTGCATCTAAAGCCGTAAGACTTCAAGCAGAAATTGTTACGTTCACACAGAAACCAAATGAAACTCTATATGAGGCATGGACAAGATATGGAAAGTTATTAAGAGGATGTCCGCAACATGGTTTAGACACCTGTCAAATAGTACAAATATTTTACCAAGGATGCGACATCACTACAAGAAAAGACATAGATATAGCAGCTGGTGGTTCTATTATGAAGAAAACCGAAACTGATGCTTACAAAATTATTGAAAACACTGCTTCCCACTCACATGAGTGGCACCAAGAAAAAGATATCGTTAGATCATCTAAAGCAGCTAGAGCCGATTCTAGCCATGACTTAGATTCCATTTTCGCAAAGATAGATGCTGTCGAGAGACGAATGGAAAAGATGACTAAGGATATTCACTCAATACGAATTAGTTGTGAGCAGTGTGGAGGACCACATTTGACAAATGATTGTCTCAGTATTGAATTAACAATGGAACAAAGAGAGAATATTTCATACATAAACCAAAGGCCTGGAAATAATTATCAGAATAATTATCAACCGCCAAGACCAATTTACAATCAAAACCAGAATTATAACAGAAATATTCCATACAACAACCAACAAGGTCCTAGCAATCAACAAGTATCCAATAATACTTACAATCAGCAAAGACCTAATTTTCAAAACAAACCACCACAACAAACCGATGATAAAAAGCCGAATTTAGAAGATATGATGACGAAGCTAGTTGAAACTCAAACGCAGTTTTTCACATCTCAAAAACAAACTAATGAACAAAATGCTCAAGCATTTAGAAATCAACAAGCTTCTATTCAAAATCTGGAACAAGAAGTAAGTAACCTAGCAAGGTTAATAGGTGAAAGAAAACCGGGAAGTCTACCTAGTGATACAAATGCTAACCCCCGGAATGAAACAGCTAAAGCCATTATCACAAGAAGTGGTACAACACTTAAACCACCTGAAATACCTGTAACTTCTGATGAAGCTATTCCTACTCCACAAGAACCACAACCTGATCAAGATAAGGAAAAAGAACCGGTAGTTGAAAAGGTTAATGAAGATAACACAGTTAAGGCTAAACCTTATGTTAAACCATACCAACCACCACTTCCTTACCCGAGTAAAATGAAGAAAGAGAAACTTGAAGCCGAGCAATCCAAATTCTTGGATATGTTTAAACAGATAAATGTAAATCTTCCTTTCATTGATGTGATTTCAGGAATGCCTAGATATGCTAAATTCTTGAAAGATCTAATCTCAAATAGAAAGAAAATGGAAGAACTCTCGGCTATTACTATGAATGCTAATTGTTCAGCAGTGCTGTTGAATAAGATACCAGAAAAACTATCTGATCCAGGAAGTTTCACAATTCCATGTTTTCTGGGTAGTCTTAGTTCAATAGAAGCATTGGCAGACTTAGGTGCTAGTATAAATCTAATGCCGTATTCACTATACACTAAACTAGACCTTGGAGAATTGAAACCAACCAGAATAAGCATATAACTAGCCGATAGATCAATAAAATATCCTAGAGGGATAATGGAGAACACGCTAGTTAAAGTTGGTACTTTAGTATTTCCAGTAGATTTTGTTGTTTTGGACATGGAAGAAGATTCTCAAGTTCCTCTCATATTAGGAAGACCATTCTTAAACACGGCTAAAGCAATGATAGACGTGTTCGGTAAGAAATTGACCTTAAGTATAGAGGACGAGAGTGTTACCTTTTCAGTTGATAGAGCAATGCAACAACCACAATCTGCAGATGATACATGTTATTATATTCAAACTATAGATGCACATGCAGAATTATTAGAAGAATTTCCAGAATTACAAGGAATAGGAGAATGTTCTTTAGGAGAAGGTAATGAACCAATTGATGAAGCTGAAATGTTAGCTACACTTATAGCTAATGGATATGAACCAACAACAGAAGAAATTCAAATGCTAAAAGAAGAAGACAGATATCGATACAAATCATCGATAGAAGAACCTCCGAAATTAGAGTTAAAGCCACTTCCAAACCATTTGGAATACGCTTATTTACATGGTGAATCTGAATTACCTGTAATAATATCGTCTTCTCTTATTGAAAATGAGAAATCACAACTCATTTCTGTGTTGAAAGCCCATAAACCAGCCATTGCATGGAAGATTCATGATATTAAAGGAATAAGTCCTTCGTATTGCACACATAAAATCCTTATGGAAGAAGGTCATAAAACGTATGTGCAACGCCAACGAAGACTAAATCCTAATATGCAAGATGTAGTTAAGAAAGAGATTATTAAACTGCTAGATGCAGGTCTAATTTATCCAATCTCTGATAGTCCATGGGTAAGCCCAGTTCAATGCGTGCCTAAGAAGGGTGGCATGACTGTCATTACAAATGAGAAAAATGAGCTTATTCCTACTAGGACTGTAACAGGATGGCGTGTATGTATTGATTATAGAAAATTAAATGACGCCACCAGAAAAGATCACTTTCTCTTACCTTTCATTGATCAAATGTTGGAAAGATTAGCCGGAAATAGTTACTATTGTTTTCTAGATGGATTTTCCGGATATTTTCAAATTCCAATAGCACCCGAAGACCAAGAGAAAACCACGTTCACGTGCTCTTATGGTACTTTTGCTTACAAACGCATGCCATTTGGACTTTGCAACGCCCCTGCAACCTTTCAAAGGTGCATGATGGCGATTTTTCACGACATGATAGAAGAATGCATGGAAGTTTTCATGGATGACTTTTCAGTCTTCGGTGATACATTTGAATCATGTCTAGTTAATCTGGAACGAATGCTTATTAGATGCGAACAATCAAATCTAGTACTTAATTGGGAGAAATGCCATTTCATGGTTAAAGAAGGCATCGTTCTTGGACATAAAATTTTAAAAGAAGGAATTGAAGTGGATAGAGCTAAAGTAGATGTAATTGCTAAACTTCCACATCCCACCAATGTTAGAGGAGTTAGGAGTTTTCTAGGGCATGCCGGTTTTTACCGACGTTTCATAAAAGATTTTTCTAAAATTGCCACTCCTATGAATAAACTCCTAGAAAAAGATGCTCCATTCATCTTTTCAGATGAGTGTATCAAATCTTTTAATATTCTTAAAGAGAAACTCACTAATGCGCCGATCATGATAACACCAAATTGGAAACTACCATTTGAACTAATGTGCGATGCAAGTGATTTTGCAATGGGAGCCGTTTTAGGACAAAGGATTGAAAAACGATTTCAACCTATATATTATGCTAGTAAGACGTTACAAGGAGCACAAACGAACTATACAACTACTGAAAAAGAACTCCTTGCTATTGTCTTTGCTTTTGACAAATTTCGATCATATCTCGTTCTAGCAAAAACGGTGGTCTATACCGACCATTCTGCTCTTAGATACCTATTTTCAAAACAAGATGCTAAACCAAGATTAATCCGTTGGATCTTACTCTTACAAGAGTTTGATATTGAAATCCGAGATAAAAGAGGAGCAGAAAATCTCGCCGCTGATCATCTTTCTCGTCTTGAAAATCCCGAATTAGAAGTTCTAAATGAATCGGCCATACACGACAACTTTCCTGATGAATATCTATTAAAGATAGATTATAATGAAATTCCATGGTTTGCAGACTATGCAAACTACTTAGTTTGTGGATTCCTTAAAAAAGGATTATCGTACCAAAGACGAAAGAAATTCTTCAGTGATATAAAACACTATTTTTGGGAAGATCCACATCTGTTTAAAAGTTGTCCCGATGGAATAATACGCCGATGTGTATTTGGAGATGAAGCTAGTAAAATATTAAACCATTGTCACACAGGACCAACAGGAGGGCATTATGGGCCTCAACTAACAGCAAGAAAAGTTTATGATGCTGGATTCTATTGGCCTACAATTTACAAAGACGCACACCTTCTTTGCAAATCCTGTGATGCTTGTCAAAGGGCCGGAAAAATAAGTCAATGTGATGAAATGCCACAAAATGTCATACAAGTATGTGAAGTATTTGACATTTGGGGTATTGACTTTATGGGTCCATTTCCAAAATCTCATAATAATCTATATATACTCGTAGCCATTGATTATGTATCTAAATGGGCGGAAGCACAAGCTCTCCCAACTAACGATGCACGAGTTGTAGTCAACTTTTTAAAACGTCTTTTTGCAAGGTTTGGAACACCGAAAGCTTTAATAAGTGATCGGGGTACTCATTTCTGTAATAATCAACTTGAGAAAGTTCTTAAAAGATATGGAGTAACTCATAAAATCTTCACCGCATATCATCCACAAACAAGTGGACAAGTTGAAAATACCAACCGAGCTTTAAAACGTATTCTAGAGAAAACCGTAGGATCAAATCCGAAGGAATGGTCCATTAAATTGGAGGATGCACTCTGGGCTTTTAGAACAGCCTACAAAACTCCAATTGGAACCACACCTTTTAGACTTGTTTATGGAAAAGCATGTCATCTTCCAGTAGAAATTGAACACAAAGCATTTTGGGCTTTGAAGACATGTAATCTTGATTTACATGAAGCCGGACGTCTACGATTAAGTCAACTAAACGAATTAGAAGAATTAAGACATGAAGCATACGATAATTCGTTAATCTATAAAGAAAGAACGAAGAAATGGCATGATAAAAGAATCAGAAGTTTAAAAGAATTTAAAGAAGGAGACAGAGTTCTTCTTTTCAATTCACGATTCAAGCTATTTCCTGGAAAATTGTAATCAAGATGGTCTGGACCATTCATAGTCAAAAGAGTTTTCCCATACGGAACGATAGAATTAATAAATTCAAATGGGATTGAATTTAAAGTTAATGGTCACAGAGTTAAACATTACATACATGGTCCGATGGAAGTTGACAATGAAGTTAATCATAATTTCACCACCCAAGGAAACCTTCAAAATGAAAACATAAATATGTTATCAACAACATATGAAAAATCAAAATTGGAATATAGGGAGGATTCAAATTTGAGTGATGAAGAAGAATTCCTATACAAACCTCCCATTCCAAGAAACGAAGAAAAATGTGAACAAGAAATTCAAATAGAAATGAAAGAATCAAGGAAAGAACACCCGAAAAAAGTTTACAAACTAACTCGACTTACTAAAGTAGGAGACCCGGGTGAATTTATCATTTCTTGCTTACTTAATGATGGTGCTGTATATAATGAACTCGCAGATTTAGGAGCAAGTGCAAATATTATGCCTCTTTCCTTATACAAAAGATTAGGCATGGGTAAATTAAAACCAACCAAAATAGGTGTTCAATCATTTGACCAAACCATTAAACACCCGGTTGGAATAGCAAATAATTTACTTGTTAACGTGGGAAGTTTGACCTTTGTTGCAAACTTCATAGTGATTAATATGGAGGAAAACCTTGATGTTCCTCTAATTCTAGGTCGCCCATTTTTAGCAACCACCGAGGCATTCATTGATGTAAGAGAAGGTATAATGACACTTAGGGATGGTGATACATCGATCACCTTTGTGAACCGAAAGTTTAGATCTCCACAAACCAAAACTGTTAGACCAATAAAAATGCATAAGTGTGGGGAAGATGAAGAAACACTTAATGATGATCCAATCACAAAGAATGCCGTTGATGATACGAAATTAGATGAACCCATTTTTAACAGTTCAACGAAGAAACTTTATAAACGGATTCACGATGCTAAGATTAAAGAAAACTTTAAGTTATATAACTGATTAATATCCAATTTATCGTCAAAAGAAAAGGCAATGTTAGTTGAATTTGTGAAAGTTACGGAGGAAATCAACAAATGGATTGAAGTAAAAGTCAAAGATATACAAGTTGTTGATGATTCAATTGAAAATAATGTTAATCACAATTTCGATACCACAGCTGACTAAGTATGGGGAGAATCAAGGGGTTTATGTATTTCTGTTAGAGTTAGATTGTCTGTTTTCGTGTAGTTCTCGAAAATGGAAACCGAATGGTCTTTCCCTAGCAGACCCTAAAGAACTAGTCTTCTCCCCCCATTCTGAATTTTTATTTTTTTAGGTTTTTACGAAATGAAGACTGCCTGTGAACTAAACCATGGTCTAATGCTACACACTTTGATCACTAAACGTAATAATGACACACTTCCGAGTGAAATAGTATCAGTAATCAGAGAAAGAATGGACGGAGTTAGAAAAGAATCCAGATGCGAAGATAATAAGTTACAATTTGGTAAAGGAAAATCAAAATCCGCAGCAAAAAGAAGAGCACGACACCTAGAAAGATGTCACAAATGCGGAAAATGGTCACATGGAGGTAAATGTTCAAATAATCAAACCTATTCAAACACCGAATTTGTTACTTTATGCAGAGACGGACCGTTCATATGTTTAGAAGAAAAAACACTGAATGCTCGAGGTTACGCCTATGTAGCCATGGAAAACCAATTAAACCGACTATCTTATGAATGGGATAGATCATATAACTAAGAATACTATCTCACAGGTAAGTCTGTACAGTCTTTATTTTTATTTTTATTTTTAACCTTTTGATAATAAACGCTAATTTGTTCGCTATAAAGTATTAAATTGGTATTGAATAAAATTAGGTTTGGTGACCGAAATTATTGATATCATTCAAAAATTTATTACATCACTGCGAAATTTAACGTTTATTCTTAAGGTATAAATATCTTTAATCAATCAACCCAAAATATTTCAAAAATTCGTCATGAGTTAAATTAGGTCTTGGAACCGAAATTACTTTACCGAAAAGAGGGGCGCATATTTTTGATAATATTTGATTGATTAAAGTGGGATAAAAAGCCAAAAAGATTTTTAATTTTATTTTTACCATGTTTTTAAAATTAATATTTAAATCTTAAATTAATATTGTAAACTTTGTAAAATCAATATACTTAAAATTGTGAATATTTGAAAAATTAATATAAGTTTGGTGTGAATTTATAATATGAATTTTTAAATTAAGTTTGGTGTGAATTTTTTATTTTTATTTTATTAAAATATGAATTTTAGTTTTATGCATTTTAAATTTTAAAGTTTGGTGTGAATTTTTAATATTAATTTTGAATTTTATATTTAAGTTGTGTGAATTTAAAAACAAAAATTTACTTTATCTCATTAAGTTAAAAATATGATTTTTAAAATTCGTCGTAAGTTGAAGACTAGGTCTTTGAACCGAAATTGCTTTACCCTAGGGAGGGACGAGAACTTTTATTATCATTATTTTTAATCTTATTGAATTAAAGTATGCCAAAAACATTAAAAAACCCAAAAATCTTAGCTTTTAAAACAATCGCTACAAAAAGACAAATTTTAAAATTTTGTCGAAGGACGGACTAGGACATCGATCCGAAAGGACCTCGTCCTAAATAACAAGGGAAACAAAATTTTAAAATTAATTACTTAATTGTTTTATTTAGTATAAGATGTAAAAAAAAAAAAAAAAAAAAAAAAAAAAAAAAACTCCGCGACTCGCGGAGTTTGAAGGGTCTAAATACCGCGAGTCGCGGGAGGACCAAAAATCAGAAAAAAAAATAAAACGCAGAACTGATCAGTTGCACACCACAAACACACCACATACAGCGAAAAAACTGCGAAAAAACCCGAAAATACACCCCCAAAATCACAATTTTTAACCGTTAATCATCAAATCTTTTACTAAAATCATGTTGAGAAGGATGCTATCAAGGAATTACTCAAGAAAAACGGTAAATTTCTACACCTAAACACCATTTAATCCGAAAATTAGTGTTCTTGAGCAATTTTTTCCCCAATTTGATTTTGATGCTTTTTAGTGTAATTAGGTTTAAATTGTTTATGTATTATGCTTGTATAACCTAGATTGATGCTGTTTAACATGATTAGAAGCCTTAAACTTAAAATTTTGAGTAATCTAGGGTTTGTGTTCTTGAGCAAATTTGGGGCTTTTTGATATAAACAGGTTATGGCCGATTTTTGTCATGAATTGTTGCTAAATTAAGTAGTGTAACATGTTTAGGTAGTTAAATGATCCAAACTTTGAGCCTAAACATGATTTTGAGAATTAAAGTGGACTTTTTCAAGTCTAAAATTCATGAACTTGATTTTTGAGAGATAATGCCATTTGAAACTTGTTTAATTGCTAGTAATGATTATTTTGACATATTATTTGAGTTGAATGCTTATGAACTTGGCGAACATTTTCGTATATGCTTATTTGAAAAAGTGTAGATTTGATAAAAATGTGAAAATGAGCTTAAGTTTGATATAAATTGATCATGTCATTGTAATTATTTTGATTGATGATTTTGCTGACACTAATGCATATTTGGATGCACAAAAATTGTGTTTGATGTGTTTTGCAGACTGAAAGGGGTGAATCTTCATCCCAAGCTCGCAATGCTCCTGCTGAGAATGCAGAACAACAGGAGGTGGATAACTACTACAAGCAAGATATACCTCATCCAGTCATGACATTTTCTGATATGCACTTGGAAGATTTGCACCCGAACCTGAGATTTGACAGACTTTGGATAGATTATCCAAAGTATCAAAGGGGTTTGCATACTCTTCATTCTAAAGTTGTTGAGGTACCTAGGGTCATAGAATGGGGACCCTTAGAAGCTGTAGAATTGGCCGGGCCAATTAGGGAATTACTTGCACAGAGGTATGGTAATTCTACTTTTAACGACTGGGTACGTTTATTCACTATGCGTAGACCTGTATATAAAGTATGGTGTGAAGAATTGTTGTGTAGTATAGAATTAAATGATCGGGTAGCTAGTTTAACCGATCGATCTTTTATTAGATTTTTATTAGGAGGTTCGATGCACCACATGTCTTTACTAGACATGGCTCAGGCTTTACGTATATATACGCCTGAGGAGTTAGCATCTGCCGATTGTAGAGGGTTGATACTCAATGGTAGAAAGATAGATGAAAATTTTGATACACACGGTGTATGGAGTCAAATGACAAGCCATCACCGATTCAAAGGGGGAAATTACTCTTATTTGGATATAGATAGAGCTGAATTAAGAGTGATTCATAGGTTTTTAGCTAATTCGATTACACAAAGAGGTAAGAACAAGGAAAAGGTAAATGAACAGGATTTGTTTTACCATATGTGTATTCGAGACCATAAAGCGCTGTAAGTATACCTTATTGTGTGGGTTATTATTTATCAGCTATGGTTAGGGGGATGAGACCGCATAGCATAATAGGAGGTGGTATTTTTATTACTTTGATTGCTGAATATCTCGGTGTGGATATAAGTCGGGGGGAATTATTAGTAGAAGAACCAGAACCCCGCGATACTATAGGTTTAAATGTATACCATGGTGCAAAAGTTTTGAAGAGGCAAAATAATGCCGCAGTACAATACCATGGTAGACATCCACAGGTTGAGAGAAACCAACAGCAAGGTAATGTAGGAGGGGGAAATGAGATGCAAGAAATGCAAAGGTTTATAGCTTCACAGGAGTACGAAAATGCTAGACAGAGAGCATTTGAAGATTGGCAAGTTCATCAGAACCAAATCATAGCTCATTGCCAACATATAGGTAGAAACTATATTCCTACGCCAAAACACATATTCCCTCCCTGGTCAATAGAGATGCAACCACCGTATCCTACGTATAACCCTGCCGAAGCATTCTATAGCACCTATGGTTATGCTTGGAACCCCTATTGGTATCAATATCATCCCTAGTCTACTTAGTTTTATTTATTTTGTAATTTGTAATGTTGATACGTTTAATACTTATGTTAATATTGTAATAGTTTTTATAATTTTCTAACTTTTATTCTTAGATTTTAATAATTTTTGAATGTGGGGTAATATACCAAACTTCAAAAATATGTATATATGTTTGCAGTTTATCTTATGTACACAACAGGGTAAAACAACGCATTTTCAAAGACTGGCATTAAGTTCAGCAAAAGCAACTAATTTTGATGACAAGATGCAAAATATATGTGAAATAACAACAAGACGGAATGAACAAATGATGTTCACCATTTATCATTCAGCAAACAAACGCCAATATATTTGGAAACTTTGGTAAAAATTTAATCATTTTCACACAAATCACCCTCAATAATTTAAATTGTTACTGATTTCTTGCAAATGAGGGCATTGCAAGATCTTAAGTGTGGGAAGGGGTTAAATTCTTTCGGATTTTATAAATTTTATCTTAAACACTTGGTTACCATTAAAAATACTAGTAAAGCAGTAGTTGTATTAGAATCTAGTGCTCTCTGATAATAAAGAACAGCCCTAGTCTTATATACTGACTACCCAATTCTAGTAAAATTTTTCAAAATTTTCAATTAAATGAACTCAAAATCATGTTTATACATATTTATGAACGATAAAACTAGGTTTTAACACCGAAATTATTGTTACCTCGGAAAGGACATAAATTGAGAAACAAACCAAAATGTTAAAATTCATTTAAAATGGAATAGAGGACGATAAAAAGAAAAATAAAAGCCAAGTGTGGGAAAATTTACCAAGTTATTCAAAACATATATCACATATTTTTGTACAAATAACTGAAAATACTTTTGCTTTGGACTAAACTAAAAAGTTTTACCTGATTTACTGTAAGAAAGATGGATCTACACGATGAATCAATTCCATCATTAAAAGGAAGTAAAGTCTTCCGAAATAGAAACGCGCTTCTTGATTTAGGTCATGAAGTTGTCGTCCAGACCAGCTGTAGGTTGACGAAAAATCTAGAAAAGTCATCACTAAAATCAGCAGGAAATCCACGGACCTCAGCATTAAACAGGGTCGCCAAGTGGTCAGATTTATCCTAACCATGAGAAGGATTTATCTCGTACAATGGGGGGGGCACCATGCAAATTAGCTGGATAAGACTAATGAATCAGATCCCCAGAAAGGATAATCTCCTTAAAGATTAAAAATCAGCTTTTAAGACTGATATTACTCAATCCTAGAGATTGACCTTAAAGATTGAGAATTCAAACTCATGGAATTCAATGATATCTAAACTCGAGCTTGAACGAGAAAATATTTTGATCAAAATTAAAACCGATTTGTTTTCTGAAAACCCTATTTTCAATGCGTTCATTACCATTGAACGTAAAATCCTAGGAATTCACCTGGAATTCATTAGGTCACCTGAACTAAATCGGGTGTCAACCGTAAGAACGGTGGTTGCATAGCATGGTCAAAGACAGGACCTTGTGCCAGACCGAAAAATTATAAGGGTGAGCTTTACTATTGCTCCTGCCAAGGATAGTAATTGCGTCCGACATGTTATAGACCATAATCAAATGCATGTCATTAGACATTGCCTTAACAGTTGCTTGTTCAACGCTTTCCTTTACAACCGGACGGTAGTTTACCGAAAGGTAATATACGGGACAAGTAAACTGGACGTGTTGCTTTCCAAATACAAGGTTAGCAAGTGGGTGATACAAAACCATAAGTTTTGAGCTAAAATTTTCAAATCTGAAACCCACCAAACCCACAAAAATATTTTGCAAACACCGGTGAAGGGTTATTCCGGAAAACTTATCTAGGGTAAAAACTAGATTTAATTTTCAAAAGATCAAATGTTTTCATAAAGATCCAATTTCCTTAATGGATTTAAATTTTTATAGTCATGTGGGACTGTAAACCATATCGTTACTACCATTGTTTATACCACCGTATAGAAATCACTGATGTACAAAGTGTGAAGAATAAAGAAGTGATTCTAGTATTTCAAGACGATATTGCTTGAGGACAAGCAACGCTCAAGTGTGGGAATATTTGATAATGCTAAAAACGAACATATATTTCATAGCATTATTCCTCAAGAAAGACAAGCTTTTAGTTGCAATTGTTCTATTTACAAGTGATATTCGTTTAAGTAATAAAAGGTGAAGACAAAAGACAGATTCGACGAATTGAAGATGCAAACGACCAAAAAGCTCAAAAGTACAAAAGACAATCAAAGAGGTTCCAATTATTGATAAGAAACGTCTCAAAATTACAAAAGTACAAGATTCAAAACGCAAAGTACAAGATATTAAATTGTACGCAAGGACGTTCGAAAATCCGGAACCGGGACAAGAGTCAACTCTCAACGCTCGACGCAACGGACTAAAAATTACAAGTCAACTATGCACATAAATATAATATAATATTTAAATAATTCTTATAATTATTTATATATTATATAAATAAATAAAAATCGTCGACAAACAAAGAGCCAAAAGCTGGTGAGCTGTATTTACAAACTCCGCGACTCGCGGAGTTTGAAGGCAAAATGGGCCGCGAGTCGCGGAGGCCCAAATTCTGAAAGTCCCTATAAAGCCAACCGAATTCTGATCATTTTTCATCCATCACATATCCATCTCTCTATCTATATCGTATATATTTATATTTTAATTTTAATTTTAATTTTAATTTTAATCATAATAATAAGGGTATGTTAGCGAATGTTGTAAGGGTGTAAGTCGAAATTCTGTCCGTGTAACGCTACGCTATTTTTAATCATTGTAAGTTATGTTCAACCTTTTTAATTTAATGTCTCGTAGCTAAGTTATTATTATGCTTATTTAAAACGAAGTAATCGTGATGTTGGGCTAATTACTAAAATTGGGTAATTGGGCTTTGTACCATAATTGGGGTTTGGATAAAAGAACGACACTTGTGGAAATTAGACTATGGGTTATTAATGGGTTTTATATTAATTAAACAATACCTTGTTAATTTAATATACAAACTTATAATTCGACGTATTTATATATAACCACATACGTTTGACTGGGTACGGTGGGCGGGATATCTATAAATACCAATAATTATTCATTTTACCGGATACGGAACTGGATTAATAGTTAATAGACTTGTTGAAACAGGGGTGAATTACATTCAAGGATAATTGGTGTAATTGTTAACTAAGTAGTAAAACCTTGGTTTACACGCAGTCGATAACCTGGTGTATTCATTAAACAAAGTATTAAAACCTTGTTACAATTCGAATCCCCAATTAGTTGGAATATTTGACTTCGAGAATAAGAATAATTTGACGAAGGCTTTCGCTTTTTATATTTATGACTGATGGACTATTATGGACAAAATCCATATGGACATATTAAATAATCCAGGACAAAGGACAATTAACCCATGGGCATAAAACTAAAATCAACACGTCAAACATCATGATTACGGAAGTTTAAATAAGCATAATTCTTTTATTTCATATTTAATTTCCTTTATTTCATATTTAATTGCACTTCTAATTATAGCACTTTTATTTATTGTTACTATATTTAATTGCACTTTTAATTATCGTACTTTTTAATTATCGTAAGTTTATTTTATTGCACTTTTATTATTCGCAATTTCATTATCATTATTTACTTTACGCTTTAATTTAAGTCTTGTATTTATTTTTAATATTTTACATTTGGTTTTAACTGTGACTAAAGTTTTAAAATCGACAAACCGGTCATTAAACGGTAAAAACCCCCATTTTATAATAATAATATTACTTATATATATATATATTTGTATTTTTATAAAAGTAAACTAATATAGCGTTAAGCTTTGTTTAAAAAGATTCCCTGTGGAACGAACCGGACTTACTAAAAACTACACTACTGTACGATTAGGTACACTGCCTATAAGTGTTGTAGCAAGGTTTAAGTATATCCATTCTATAAATAAATAAATATCTTGTGTAAAAATGTATCGTATTTAATAGTATTTCCTGCTAAAATTAATAGCTATTTTATATACACCTCGCGAAACATCAGACCCATAGGACTTACCCGCTGGTTCGAGAAAATCAAGTCTATTTTCAGGGTTAGTCGAGTCCGAGAGGAGGACAAGGTCAGTTTTGCTAGCTGAACTTTGAAGGATAGTGCATTGACCTGGTGGAACAATTTGGTTAACAGTTTGGGAAATGATGTGGCTTATGGTTTAACTTGGAATAATTTCAAGGAAAGAATGATCACCCGCTACCGACCTAGGGGTGAGCTTAAGAAGTTAGAGGTTGAACTTAAAAACTTGAAAATGAAGGGCACCGAATTATATGCCTACGAGCAGAGATTCTTTGAGTTGACTTTGTTGTGCCCTAATGTTTATGCCGATGAGAATCTTAAGATCGAAGCTTACATTGACGGGTTATCTAAGAAAATTGAACATGGAGTTGAATCTAGTGAGCCCCAGACTATTGAGGCCGCGATGTCAATGGCTCATAAGTTGAATGATAAGATTTTGAGAAGAAGCAAGGCTGCTATAACCGAATCCAGTGAAGAGGCTGTTAAGAAAGCTGATAATGGGAAGAGAAAGTGGGATAATAACCGTAATCAAAACCAGAATCAGTAGAAAAAGTAGGATACTTCTGGTTCGAATAACCGCAGTCAGCATGTGTGTCCACGTTGTTACAAGGCTCATGATGGTTTCTGTACCGTGACTTGCAAGAGGTGTTCCAAACAGGGACACATTGCTAAGGATTGTACGGTGCTTCTGCTGGGTTCTGCTACTCCTGCCGCAGGTGGTAATAATGCTGGTAATAGAGGTGGTAATGGTATTGGTAATGGAAAGTCGAGTAATGGTGGTAATCCGAGAGTTTGTTACGAGTGTGGGAAGCCGGGGCATTTCCGTGATGCCTGTCCCAACAAGAAGACTGCAGAGACTGCGCGTGGTAGAGCGTTCAACATTAACGCTAGGGATGCTGAGGAAGATCCTAAACTTGTTACTGGTACGTTCTCGGTCAAAGATTTATCGTTTATGTACTATTTGATTCAGGGGCTGATTTGAGTTTTGTGTCGAGTAAATTAAGTCCAAAAATCAAAACACCGTTAACTCCTTTAGACAATACTTATGTTGTTGAAATAGCTAATGGTAAGGTACTCACTGCTAAGACTGTGCATCGTAAGTGTAACATTAGTTTAGCTGGTAGAGATTTTGAGATAGATTTGGTACCGATTGAACTTGGTAGTTTTGATGTTGTTATTGGGATGGATTGGTTATCTGCGAATCGTGCTGAGATTGTGTGTTATGATAAAGCTATTCGTATTACTAATGTGGTTGGAGAGCCACTGATGGTTTTTGGAGATAAGAGGTGCCGACAGTTAAATCTTATTAGCTGTCTGAAGGTTCTTAAACATCTTCGCAAAGGCTGTCATGCTATTCTAGCCCATGTTGTTGATTCTGAAAGAGAAACGAAGAGTGTTGGAGATGTTCACATTGTTAGAGATTTTCCCGAGGTATTTCCCGAAGATTTACCTGGCCTTCCGCCGCAACGCGCGGTAGAATTTCAAATTGATCTTGTTCCCGGTGCTGCTCCTGTAGCACGTGCTCCTTATCGTCTTGCGCCTTCTGAACTTCAAGAATTGTCAAGTCAACTCCATGAGTTGTTAGACAAAGGTTTTATTCGTCCTAGTTCGTCCCCTTGGGGAGCTCCTATTCTGTTTGTTAAGAAGAAGGATGGTTCTTTTCGTTTGTGCATTGATTATCGTGAGTTGAACAAGCTTACTATTAAAAACCGTTATCCCCTTCCGAGAATTGATGATCTGTTCGATCAACTTCAGGGTTCATTTGTTTATTCAAAAATTGATCTTCGTTCCGGCTATCATCAGTTACGTGTTAAAGAATCTGATGTTTCAAAAACTGCTTTTCGCACCTGTTACGGTCACTTTGAGCTTCTTGTTATGCCGTTCGGATTGACAAATGCACCTGCTGTGTTCATGGACCTCATGAACCGTGTATGTAGACCCTATCTGGACAAGTTCATTATTGTGTTCATCGACGACATCCTTATTTATTCGAAGAGTGATGAAGAGCACGAGGAACATTTGAAGTTAGTGCTTGATCTGTTGAGGAAGGAAGAGTTGTACGCTAAGTTCTCTAAGTGTGCATTCTGGTTACGAGAAGTTCAATTCCTTGGACATATTGTTAGTAAGCAAGGGATTCAAGTTGATCCTGCTAAGATTGAGGCGATTGAAAAGTGGGAAACTCCGAAAACTCCTACCCAGATTCGTCAGTTCCTAGGATTGGCAGGTTACTATCGAAGGTTCATTCAAGATTTCTCTCGTATCGCAAAACCTTTGACTGCTTTAACGCATAAAGGGAAGACGTACGAGTGGAAGGATGAACAAGAGACTGCTTTTCAGATTTTAAAGAAGAAGTTGACTACCGCTCCGATATTGTCACTACCTGAGGGTAATGATGATTTTGTTGTTTATTGTGATACTTCGCGTCAAGGCTTTGGTTGTGTTTTGATGCAACGAAAGAAAGTTATTGCGTACGCATCACGTCAGTTGAAGATTCACGAGCAGAACTATACAACTCATGATTTAGAGTTGGGGGCCGTTATTTTTGCACTTAAGATTTGTAGACATTATTTGTATGGGGTCAAGAGTACTGTGTACACAGATCACAAAAGTCTTCAACATATCCTCGATCAGAAACAGTTGAACATGAGACAACGAAGATGGATTGAGATGTTGAATGATTACGATTGTGAACTTTTGTATCATCCGGGTAAGGCCAATGTTGTGGCTGATGCGTTGAGTCGTAAAGAAAGGGCTGAACCTCACAGGTTTAGGGCCTTGAATATGACAATTAGAACAAACCTCGCAAGGCAGATTCTTGAGGCACAACAAGAAGCCTTAAAGGAAGAGAATTTTGTGAAAGAGAACGTAAGAGGTATGGCTAAGAAATTTGAGATTCGAGCAGATGGTACTAGGTACTTTGCAGGACGTCTTTGGGTTTCGAAGTTTGGTGAACTGCGACAACTTGTTTTGGATGAGGCTCATAAGTCTAGGTACTCTATTCATCTTGGTTCAGGAAAGATGTATCATGATCTTAAGGAGCTGTATTGGTGGCCGAATTTGAAAGGTGATGTGGCTACGTATGTGGCTAAGTGTTTGACCTGTGCTAAGGTTAAAGCTGAACATCAAAAACCATCTGGACTGTTGGTACAACCCGAGATTCCTGAGTGGAAGTGGGAAGGAATTACGATGGATTTTATTACTAAGTTACCGAGAGTTGCGGGTGGCTATGACACTATTTGGGTGATTGTTGATCGACTCACTAAGTCGGCTCACTTTTTGCCGATTAGGGAAACAGATTCAATGGAGAAGCTTACTCGTTTGTACTTGAAGGAGATTGTTTCTAGGCATGGTGTTCCTGTATCCATTATTTTGGACCGAGACAGTCGATTTGTATCGAGGTTTTGGCGATCTTTACAGGAAGTCTTGGGAACTAGGTTAGATATGAGCACCGCTTATCATCCCCAAACGGATGGTCAGAGTGAAAGGACCATTCAGACGTTGGAAGATATGTTGCGAGCGTGTGTTATTAATTTTGGTAATGGGTGGGATAAATATTTGCCGCTAGCTGAATTTTCTTATAACAACAGTTATCACGCAAGTATTCAAGCCGCACCATTTGAAGCTCTGTACGGTAGGAAGTGTAGGTCTCCTATCTGTTGGAATGAGGTTGGGGATGCTCAACTCACAGGTCCAGAAATTATTCACGAGACTACCTAGAAGATTGTACAGATTAAGGAAAGGTTGAGAACCGCTAGAAGTCGGCAAAAGAGTTATGCCGATAGGGGAAGGAAAGATGTGGAATTTCAAGTTGGTGATCATGTTATGTTAAAGGTTTCACCTTGGAAGGGTGTGATCCGTTTTGGTAAAAGGAGAAAGCTAAGTCCTCGCTTTGTTGGACCATTTGAGATTGTTGAGAGAGTTGGACCGGCGGCTTATCGTTTGAAGTTGCCACAAGAACTCAGTGCTGTTCATGATGTTTTTCATGTATCGAACTTAAAGAAGTGTTTGGCCGAAGCCGACAAGACTATTCCTTTGGAAGAACTTCGTGTTGATAAGCAACTACACTTTATTGAGGAACCTATCGAAATTATGGATCGAGAAGTTAAGACTCTTAAGCAGAGCCGAATTCCTATCGTCCGGGTTAGATGGAACGCCAGACGCGGTCCCGAGTTCACTTGGGAGCGTGAAGATCAGATGAAGCAGAAGTACCCGCATTTGTTCCCAGATGCTGAGTCAACCCCTGCACCTGCTTAAATTTCGGGACGAAATTTCCGTAACGGGAAGGTACTGTCACGACCCTACTTTTTCCGTTAGCTTTTACCATTAATTATTTAACGACTGTTAACTGTTAATTGGGTTATGTCATTTCATGACCTATATTATTATTTTAGTAATAATATATTAATTATTATGTGTTATGTGAATATATGTATTCATATTTTAAATCGTACGTTTATACGAATCGCGGATTTCTATCCGGCGAATCTTTTCGGTTTTCAAACCAACGGTCGTGTTTTTGGGATATTTAAATCCTAATTATTTTAAATATGATATTTTAAGATCATATAATTATATAGGGTATTTATATTTATTTTTCGTCGCGCGTTTGTTATCTCTACGAATTTTTAATCGCGTAAGCGTGTTTTCGCGTTTCGGGATTCGTTCGGGCTTTCGAGCCATCAAGAATTAAACATTTAGCAATATGGGCTAGTGGGGCCCACTCCCCACCCCACCATTCGGCCGAAATAGCCAAGGGAGGGAGTAATACTCCTTGTTTCCTTATTTTGTGATTTTAATTTCCATTCCACCATAATTTCCTAAACCTAAATCTAATTTTTCTCTTTTGCTCTCTTCTCCTCTTCCCTTGTCCCCTAACCGTTGCCTACCACCACCATAACACCATCATCTTCATCAATTTTCATAGCTTGGATCAAGGATTGTTATACATCAACGCGTTCATTGTTCCGTTCTCTACGCGATTATACTCTCGTTTCTTGATTAGGGTATAAACCCTAACCCTAGAACTTTTAATTTTTCCTTACTTTTCTGTATTTTGATGATCTATTAATAGTATAATGATTATTAGTTGTTGTAATGTTGATTGTATGCGTAGAATTGCTCGTTTACATATGTTTTCGGTTTGATATATTTTGGACAGAAGCTTTTTCGTGTTTTTCTGACTTTGTAACTGATATAAAAGTTAAAATAAAGTATATAAATGAGTTCCTCTCATCAAGACATTAATTTTAGACACCGGATTCATGTCGTTTCGATTCCTGGAACCCTAATTATGATCAAAATGGTATTTTGTTAAGATTGAAATGTGATTTTGGTATGAACCAGGTTTGGTCCGACTTTGTGACCATAGTTGGTGACTTTAGGGTGTGTTAGTGTGTTAGGACTGATGGTGGTGCGAACTTTCATGTTCGGGTCATCTCAATCCGAGCCACGAATCACCCGTTACGTCTAAAACACGTTTTTGATTGAATTGAAGTCCAAGTGGTGTATTGTCTGTATAACACGACTTGTGGAATGTTCTTGGGGTGTTCTTGAGTGTACCAAAGTGTCGGGTGGTTTGCTTAGGCGGAAATATATGTAAGGCTCGCCGAAAACCGACACCCGGGGCTCAGGATACGACCCGATGAACTTTTGATTTAAAACTTGTGACTAATTATTAAACTTAGGATATAAATAATGGATTTCATTATAATTTAATTACTTATGATAAAAAAGGGTAATTATTATTAATTACAACTTATGATATATTTATTATATCATTTAATTAATATTTATGATTTAATTAACTCTTTAATTAAACATATGATTAATAATACTTCATTATTAAAGGAAAAATACTTATGATAAGTATTAAAATTATATTATGAGATTATTATAATAAGACTTATAATAAGGATTAAATAATTATTTAATTATTATAAGACTTAGTTATTATTTAATTATAATTTAATTATTAAATACTTATGATTTAATAATTATAATTAGAAACTTATGATATGATTAATAATTCATTATTAATTAATAATACTTATGATATGATTTAAAAATTATTATTAATTAATAATACTTACATTATGACTAATATTTAATTAATTAATTAAATACTTATGTTATATTAATTATATCATTTAAACTTATATTAACTTTAACAATTCATTTTAATTTAATTAAACTTATGTTATGACATAATTAGACATATTTAACTTTAATAAACGTTATAACTTATATTATTATTATAACTTACACTTTTAAAATTAACGTTGACTATGTTTGACCAAGGTTGACTTTTGAGTTGACTTTTGGTTGACTTTGACTTTCAGTTGACTTTTGTTGACTTTTTAATTAAGGAAACTTTCCTAACTTATAAACTTTCATAATATAGCAACTTTCTAAATTTGGAAACTTTCCAAAAATAGAAACCTTCCAAAAATAGAAACTTTCCAAAAATAGAAACTTTCCAAAAATAGAAACTTTCCAAAAATGGAAACCTGCTAAAAATAGAAACTTTCTAAAAATAGAAAGTGTGTGTCCGTAAGCTGTTTCGATCAAACCAATGCATATTAAGTATTGTTCTATGACTACTTGCAACATGTACAATGGCTATCATACTAAGACTTGACCTAAGTTAGTTATTTATATCGACCTGCTTTATTTATAGGTCGGCGTTGTGATCATTCCTGATCACTGTACTGCATTTGCTGTTCGCTTAATTGTGTTGGTTACTTCAATACTATTAAGGTGAGTTATAGTCCCGTTTTTACATACTTTTCAAAGTATATTTTTGGGATGTGATTACATGCATTTTATTTCACATTTAGACACAAGTGACAATTAAATTTAAATTATTCATTGTGAGTTGGACAAAAATATTCCCTAGTCTGGTAACTGTAATCATTGATTTCTACCGGTGAACGCGAATCCTACGGATAGATCTATCAGGTTTGACAACCCCATTTCGAGCTAGTAGCGCTAGCAATTTATAATCGGAATGTTTAGTACTTCGTATTTTGTTGTAGATACACTGTCCAGTGTATATTTTTATTGTGTTTGGCAAGGGTAAATAAAGGGTTAAGTGGTTACCAGGTGGCTCATCGATAATGGAATAATGTTTAATGTTTTCTAACATTTTTAAATCTTGTGGTCTAAAGTTTATTCAATTATTTAAACTTATAATTCACTCAACCTTTGTGTTGACAGTTTACTCGCATGTTTTCACAGGTACTTGAGTTTATGTGATGCTTCCGCTGTGTTTAGAAGAGTCTGCATGCATTTGGACAGATTTTTATGAAACAATTTATGAAACTTTGGCTTGCATTCGGTTTTTGAATAATTAATACTTATGGGTTGTTGACAATGTTTTTATGTCAACTTTGGATTATTAATATGTTGGGTTACTTTTAAACTACATATTTTGGTATGCTTTCCTTTTTGGGAAACTTTTGAAATAAAAGAATGCAATGTCATTTATTAAATTCATTTAAGTTCGATCAAGCTGTGGGACCAAGTGACAGAGCCGTTAAGTGTTTTGACGGGGCCATCACAATTTTTGTCTCTATGCATGGAACGTATATTTATGAGAAATGAAAATCTTGTGGTCTATTAAAATGATGGAAATGATTATTTATGTTAAACTAATGAACTCACCAACCTTTTGGTTGACACTTTAAAGCATGTTTATTCTCAGGTATGAAAGAAATCTTCCGCTGTGCATTTGCTCATTTTAGAGACATTACTTGGAGTCATTCATGACATATTTCAAAAGACGTTGCATTCGAGTCGTCAAGTTCATCAAGATTATTATCAAGTCATTTATAGTTTAGATATATTATGAAATGGTATGCATGTCGTCAACTTTCGATGTATTGAAAGTTTGTATTTTTAAAAACGAATGCAATATTTGTAAAATGTATCATATAGAGGTCAAGTACCTCGCGATGTAACCAAATGTAATGTATTCGTCTAAATGGATTAGGACGGGTCCTTTCATTTACCCCCCCCCCCCCCCCCCAAAACCCCCCAAAACGATGTGGGAAAGGTGCCATGGGTGGATACTTCATGACAGGGATGAACTTGTGTTTTTTAATATGTAGCCAACGGGGGTCGAACTCCTGACCACCCTTAAAGGAGACATGCCACCAACCGCTAGACCACATTACAACTTCAACAACCCATCTATTTGATACTCTCTAAATTTGATCTACTTGACAAATTTGATTTACCTTAATTAGGGTGTTTTTGGATGAAAATAGCTGAAACTGGACTGGAGCTTATGGACTAGAGCTTGAGCTGGAGCTTATTTTTTTAGCTGGTAGCAAGATTTTTTTTTAAGTGTTTGGTAAAGTAGCCAGAGCTTATTTTCCAATTCATAAGCTATACTTTTTTCATAAGCTACTGGAAGTAGCTTATTTTTTAAGATCTTATGATTTTCATAAGCTCTAGTTATTATGTATACCAAACAAAGCTTATAAAAAATGGAAAGAGCACATTTCCATTGACGCTAGATTTTTCTTGTAAAATTTCTCTCTCTAGCTCCCTGGTCTCCGGACTCCTATTCCAATCCTAAAACCATTTTCATAAAAATATTTCAAATCCACTCATCAACAATAATCAGTAAACTTCTCCGGCAATTTATGCCCGATCTTCTTTCTTGAATTTAATTCACCTCACTTGTTCAACATCAGCAAGTATCTAGTTTTTTCAACCATCTTTCTTCTCCGACACTTCTATCTGCCGATCTATCCAATCGGCTTCTCTCTTCTTTAACGGTTTGAAGGTTACGTGCTGATGTCCTCTTCGACCATCGGCATCTCGCCGGTGGTTCGGCGTTTTTAAGCTTTCCGTCAAGAATAAAGGTCCTTTGTTCCTTATCCGGCGGCTATTGCGTCGATCTTATGCTCTGGTATCTTCTCTGGTTTTCAGGTAATGAATCCTTCTGGGATTCTGGAAACCGTTTGGGTTTGGTGTGTCTGTTCGGTGGCGACTCCGGCAGTGGTAAGTAAGCCTCGATGTGTGTTGTCTTCTTCTCCTTCACTGTTTCTCTTCTCGGTTTGGGTTATAGGCGACGAGTTCCGCCTGAAACTCTACATCTCACTTAGTTGGGCTTCGGTTTTAGGTGGAGATCGGTTGGATTTGGCGGGGTTTAGGAGGATCATGTTTTGTGTTGAAATTCGGCAGATCTCGATGGTCCGGCTGCCACCGGAGACTGTTAAGGGTTGGAGGTGGCTGCTCACGGCCTTGAGTGGTTGAGAGCAGCTGCTACTGGTTCTCGACGGTTGAAGGAGCTGGCAAAATGTGGTCGGTGACCACTGCTAACTGCTATTGGTGGTTTTCTAGCGGTCAGTAGTGGCTGACGATGATTGTTTAGTTATAGTCGGCCCTAGTGGTTGTTGGTAACTTAAAATGGAGTTGTTGGTGGTTGGTTGTCGCGGGCGGTCGCCGGCTATTGCTGGCGACTGCCGGAGGCTACTGTTGGACCACTTGAGTCTGGGGGTTTGTTATTGTTCTTAGAAAATTGTTGAAGATGACTGGCTCCTTTACAGGTTTATTCTGCATTTGGATCTGGTTGGCTATCGCGAGTTTGGTTCGTTCATTCCATCTTTCCTGTCACGACCTTAGTTTTTCCATTATCTTTTACCTTTTATTATTTAACGCCCGTTAATTGTTATTCCTGCCATGTGACAACCCGGAATATGTGATTCCTAATAGTTAACGATGAAGTATTGATCCATAACTTCATTAATATTCTGCGAAGAATATGTGATTCCTAATAGTTAACGACGAAGTATTGATCCATAACTTCATTAGTATTCTGCAAAGAATATGTGGTTCCTAATAGTTTTAGAGATTACTTATTCTAGCTCAAACTGAAAAGCAAATGAGATTAATATTAAATTGACTCATTAAATCCATGATTTCATCTGAAGAAAATATATATGCAAGTATATTTTCATAAAGATTGTAATTAAAAATTCTTTTGTACCAACTGTTAATGGTAAAAATATTTTAACAGGTAGGTAATATCCGAGGAATATTTAGATTCCACATTAATAAGTTACACTGTGCATTCTTCGAATCTGATTCAACAGTCATTTACTATCCTACTTAGATACGAATCCATTCACCACAGAGTAACCATTTTCATTCAATTTCATATTTGGATTTTGACTTATCAGAATCCAACAAGTGGCATAATGAAGAAAACATTGGGCAAAATAAAATTTGTTAGAAACAAACAAATTAACTATGAGAAAATTTTTCTTAAGAATCCACGCTAACTGTTCCTAGCTAACTGATTACATTTTTATTTATCTCAATTTTATTTATCATTATTTAAATTCTGTTATTTATTTAACGCACTTTAAATATCGAAACACATATACAAGGTTTTGACATATCATATCGACGCATATATATATATTATTTGAAATAACCATAGACACTCTATATGCCGTAATGCTCGAGTTCGCTATACAGGGTTGAGGTTGATTCTACAATAATATATATACTTTGAGTTGTGATCGAGTCTGAGACATGTACACGGGTCACGATACGTATTAATTAATTCGAATATTATATATTAAACTAAATATGAATTTTTGAATTACTAACTGTGGACTACCAACATTGGACAATTAAAATGAATTAAAATATTGATTATAACATATGAAACTAAACAATTCTTCAAGTTTGCCACTTGATTTCATCTTGAACCTCATTTGTATTTTGACGATTATAATCTGCGTTCAACCCTTTCATGATTCTTGAAAACACCTCAATCGAGAGGATGAACAAACCGCACTTCATCTACGGAAGAAAAAGATTGATGCATATAGTTATGCACCTGAAAACACTCAGAAATTGAGTAAACGTTTAACACGTAGCTGTGCTAATTCCTCCGGCGTTGTTATTACCGAAAATAACATTGCAATCTCTTTCCAAATTAGCCAATTTTGTCACAGCTCTAACAAGACAACTTCGACTTTTCATTCGTACTAGTCTTATTATAACCTTGATGTATACGATTGCCTTTTCGTCATCTTTACCGGGAAACTGTTTATATTCTACCACATTAGCAGTAAACTTACCAGCAACTTCATTACTCATTGGTTTAAATCTTTCCGAAGAACCATTATATTTGTTCATTAAAACCCTATCATATCCTTATCCGCATCTTGTAACAAGAACTGACATACCAATTACCGAGAGTCAGCAATCAGTAGTTTGAAATCTCGCAGCATGTCTACATCAACAGTTATATGTATACATATAACATTTACCTCTTAGAATTATGATCTTCAATTCTGAATTTTTGAAAAGCACCCAGTTTATGAATCGAAACTCCAACTTTTGAAAAAGCTGAATGAAGCAGCAGAAACTGTAGACAATCGTAAACAACCTTAACCGTCAGAAATTTGATGATAAAGAATAGTATGTTAGTAAAGCTCAGAAATGTTAGAACTGGAAAATGGATTGAGCAATAGGTTTCGCCTTTTTATATTTTTCCTTATTTATTTATGTTCCTTTGCTTTTCCTTATTTGATGAACACCAACAAACTCCACTCACAATTACTATATTTATTATTACATCACATACTAATAGTATTATATATCAATATCAATTTTCATATATATAAGAATACATACTTGACTAAATCACAAAACCAACAGCATGATAATCGAACACCACCTTGTGTTTGGCTATTGATCGGTTGTTGTTGATAGCCAAGAACCGACTCAAACCACCACCATTGAGCACCCTTAAAACTATGCTGCTGTATGCATGCTCTCTACTCCAAAAACCCTCCGAAAACCCTACTGCTACTACCTTATATTTCTGCTATAGGCAGCTACAAACCACACACAAACCAAAATACTACTGCTATTTCTTTATTGACTTCTATTTTCTGTTGTAATTAAACGCCATCACCTTTTAATTATTTTCTCCTCTCTTGTTCCTGCTGTTGCTACTATGTCTCCTGTCTCACTAAAACTGCTACATCAGCTGCTGCTGCTATGCAACCCATATGTTGATTCTGCTTATAATCGAATCCTCACCATAACCATTATCGGTTACTGCTACAGCTGTTGCAACTCTGGTAAGACCACAACAAAACCTTTGATTTAAGCACATAACAAAACACATATATATAAATATGAAAAAGTTAAAGTATGATTAATAGATATACAAGATTTCATTTAAACTAATTAAAATGAATGGATACAAATACATAATATATTACCTTCATGTATGATCCAAAAGTTGTTTACAAAAGAGATCGTTCCAGGGTCCTGAAGTTATTACAGTGACAAAGCCCAAACAACCTTGTTCCAATCACAAACAACCTTTCATATTCTTCTATAACACAAATCCCATTTATTATACCATACACTAACAACAACACAATTGGCACATAATAAGTATTCGTACTAATTAACTTTTTCTTTGAAGCAACCTTACCCATATTCTCATTATAATGAAACCACAAACAAATCGATATGAGATAGTCTGCAAACTAATAAAATTTTTATGCAAGAACAGTTAGTAAATTCTAATATCATGAAGACTTTAACTATTAAATATACTCCAAACTATATTATGTTAGAAAAATCAAAATTTTCATGTAAATATATGTACCTGTTTGACTAATCAGAAATTGGCTATCCTTCCAAAGGAATAAATATAGACCATACCTGTTACATACAAAGGATACCTTGTGAGCATATCAGGAACCAATCAACATCCTGCAAGCAACCTTTCCAGACCTGGCAACCATAAGTTACTGCTGCATAATTGCTACTTCTATTTAGGGTTTTCGTTCAATCAAACCTCCCAATCGATCACCATCATCACCTATTTTAAAATTACCATGATTCATCATCATCATTTAAAACCCTAATACAGTTACAGTTCGTACTTGATTTAATTAAGAAAATACAGAAAATTTATAGTAAGATGAAGAAATTAAAACAATATTAAAAAAACAAATTACCAACATCACCAATTAATAAATCGATTACTTGTTTGATTGAGGGAGGATGATAATTGACAAGGATGAAGAAAACTGATGATGAAGTGAACGAAGGTGATGACAAACCAATGACCTGCTATTCATCGATGGTTGTTGCTTGATTTATCTGTTGAGGATGAAGATGATTATTGATTGATTACCCGATAATTTTTTTTTCTTTCTTCTTCTCTACGAAGAACTTCTGCTCTCGATCTGATTTAGGGATATACACCAACTAACGCGTACTCTTATTATAAAATATAAATATTATTATTTTTATTAATATAAATATTATTATCGATTTCAAACTTACCAGCAACTTCATTACTCATTGGTTTAAATCTTTCCGAAGAACCATTATATTTGTTCATTAAAACCCTATCATATCCTTATCCGCATCTTGTAACAAGAACTGACATACCAATCGAGAGTCAGCAATCAGTAGTTTGAAATCTCACAGCATATCTACATCAACAGTTATATGTATACATATAACATTTATCTCTTAGAATTATGATCTTCAATTCTGAATTTTTGAAAAGCACCCAGTTTATGAATCGAAACTCCAACTTTTGAAAAAGCTGAATGAAGCAGTAGAAACTGTAGACAATCGTAAACAACCTTAACCGTGAGAAATTTGATGATAAAGAATAGTATGTTGACAAAGCTCAGAAATGTTGGAACTGAAAAATGGATTGAGCAAACCATGAAGGTGGCTGTGGACAAATCACAAAGGCTAAATCTGCCTTTAAAAAATCCAAATGATTCAGTATCTACTATAGTCGTTAACGAATACCTTGCTCCTGACTCTACTCTTTTACGGACAAATCTTCTTCATCATCCATCGATATTAGAAATTTTAAGATATTATCATATCTTTCATTATAAATATCCTCGATATTTCTGAAGATATTTTTATAACTAATCTTATCTGAAATCATTTATCTCTTCGCGCTATCAGTATTACATCATATAAGAAACTGTTAGTTTTTATAGTCTGTAAACGTTCGAGTTTGAATTATGAATGTTTTGAAGTAGTGTTGGAAATTGATGCATGAGTTAGTATAATATAATGACACTTGATCAACGTGATTATATTACAGTAAGTCATGCTGAGTTTCTAATGGAATGTGATGATTCACAGATCATAACGTCATCATGTGTCATGTTACACGACTATTACATTCTACCTAATCTCCAAACATACCGAGAACATATCTTCCTGATAGTTCTATCTTTTCTCTTGAATTCTGGTAATTTAACCAATCAAGATCGTGCTATTACAATCTCTCTCAGAACATTAGTCATGTTCATTCGAAACTTCAGATCTACGAATTCTGGATCATTATTCGATTGACTTAAAGTCGAGAAGAGAAAACAAAAGTATAGAACTTCAAAATATAAAGGAAATGAAGAGAGTGGATTTATAGCAAAATATCCGACAGAGCAATCGAGACAAATCATCGCATTTAACCAAAGAAGATTCTAATTTCCTTAATCACCGAAGAACCAAATATTATTACAAAGATTTTCTCCAAATCCCTTGAACTCTGGAAATCAAGCATGTCTGTGTCAAAAGATATGACAAATCTACACTTACTCATTTCACTCTTTCATGATAGCTTCACTCGTACCCTTCGCATAAACGAAATGTTTTATCCATATTACTCAATGATGATAAAACTCTATTTATCAACTCATTTTCATCATGAATACATTTTTATTGTTAGCCATGACGACCTCGATCAAATTTCGAGGACGAAATTTCTTTAACGGGTAGGTACTGTGACGACCCGGAAATTTTCGACCAAATTTAAACCTAATCTCTATATGATTTCGATACGATAAGCAAAGTTTGTAATGTTGAGTTTCAATATTTTTGAACTATTTACATGAATTCAGTAACCCTTGACTATTCCCAACGATTCACGAACAATGGTTGTAAATAAATATGTATATATATATATATATATATATATATATATATATATATATATAGATGTATATATAAATATAAAAATAAGTATATATAATATTTTGAAGTAATAAAATACAATCTAATCATTAGAGTTTAAAAATGTAAAATAATATACAAGCTAGAATATTGTTATTAAAATAAATCCATATATAAATATATATGACTTCTATAAATGATTATTATGATATATATATTGGATTATATATAAAAGGTAAAAATGTTATATGTTATTATTAGATGATACATAATTAATAATTAATAATATTAATGAATTAAATTTAATTACAAGTTATAATTGTTATTATTATTACTTTCATTAGTATTATAAACATTAATATTAATAATAATATTAACATCAGTATTATTAATATTATATTTTTAACATATATAAATATGAAATATGATACATGTAATTTATAATTGTTATTGTATCATTATTTTGATTAACATCCAATTAATTATCATGATTATTAATTATACTATGATTATTATTAATATTACCATTTTAATTATTATGATTAAAAGTTATTATTAAGTATTATTTGTATTAGTATTATTATTAGTATCTCTATGAAAATTAATAATATTAATAAGTTATATTAATAAATTTATATTATTAATTTACATTACAGAATAACAAAAATATAAATAATGATATATATATATATATATATATATATATATATATATATATATATATATATATATATATATATATATATATATATATATATATATAAATACAGAAAATTACCTAGTTCAGTTTCAAATCAATTTCAATCTGTAGTGATTGGTTGTTTTGTTTCAAATTAGTACGAATTAGAATGTAACCATAAGAATTAATCCAAATTCTGTTAGCAATAGGTTTCACCTTTTTATATTTTTCCTTATTTATTTATGTTCCTTTGCTTTTCCTTATTCGATGAACACCAACAAACTCCACTCACAATTACTATATTTATTATTACATCACATACTAATAGTATTACATATCAATATCTATTTTCATATATATAAGAATACATACTTGACTAAATCACAAACCAACACCATGATAACCGGACACCACCTTGTGTTTGGCTATTGATCGGTTGTTGTTGATAGCCAAGAACTGACTCAAACCACCACCATTGAGCACCCTTAAACCTATGCTGATGTATGCATGATCTCTACTCCAAAAACCCTCCGAAAACCCTGCTGCTATTACCTTATATTTCTGCTATAGGCAGCTACAAACCACACACAAACCAAAATACTACTGCTATTTCTTTATTGACTTCTGTTTTCTGTTGTAATTAAACGGCATTACCTTTTAATTATTTTCTCCTCTCTTGTTCTTGCTGTTGCTACTATGTCTCCTGTCTCACTAAAACTGCTACATTAGCTGCTTCTGCTATGAAGCCCATATGTTGATTTTGCTTGCAATCGAATCCTCACCATAACCATTATTGGTTACTGCTACAGCTGTTGCAACTCTGGTAAGACCAAAACAAAACCTTTGATTTAAGCACATAACAAAACACACATATATATAAATATGAAAAAGTAAAAGTATGATTAATAGATATACAAGATTTCATTTAAACTAATTAAAATGAATGGATACAAATACATAATATATTACCTTCATCTATGATCCAAAAGTTGTTTACAAAAGAGATCGTTCCAGGGTCCTGAAGTTATTACAGTGACAAAGCCCAAACAACCTTGTTCCAATCACAAACAACCTTTCATATTCTTCTATAACACAAATCCCATTTATTATACCATACACAAACAACAACACAATTGGCACATAATAAGTATTCGTACTAATTAACTTTTTCTTTGAAGCAACCTTACCCATATTCTCATTATAATGAAACCACAAACAAATCAATATGAGATAGTCTGCAAACTAATAAAATTTGTATGCAAGAACAGTTAGTAAATCCTAATATCATGAAGACTTTAACTATTAAATATACTCCAAACTATATTATGTTAGAAAAAAAAAATTCATGTAAATATATGTACCTGTTTGACTAATCAGAAATTGGCTATCCTTCCAAAGGAATCAATTTGGACCATACCTGTTACATACGAAGGATACCTTGTGAGCATATCAGGAACCAATCAACATCCTGCAAGCAACCTTTACCAGACCTGGCAACCATATGTTGCTGCTGCACAATTGCTACTTCTATTTAAGGTTTCCGTTCAATCAAACCTCCCAACCGATCACCATCAAAACCTATTTTAAAATTACCACGATTCATCATCATCATTTAAAACCCTAATACAGTTACTGTTCGTATTTGATTAAATTAAGAAAATACAGAAAATTTATAGTAAGATGAAGAAATTAAAACAATATTAAAAAAACAAATTACCTACATCACCAATTAATAAATCGATTACTTGTTTGATTGAGGGAGAATGATAATTGACAAGGATGAAGAAAACCGATGATAAAGTGAACGAAGGTGATGACAAACCAATGACCTGCTATTCATCGATGGTTGTTGCTTGATTTATCTGTTGAGGATGAAGATGATTATTGATTGATTACCCGATATTTTTTTTCTTTCTTCTTCTCTACGAAGAACTTCTGCTCTCGATCTGATTTGGGGATATAAACCAACTAACGCGTACTCTTATTATAAAATATAAATATTATTATTATTATTATTATTATTATTATTATTATTATTATTATTATTATTATTATTATTATTATTATTATTATTATTATTATATTATTAATATAAGTATTAATTATCATGTATTATTATTATTATTATTAAGATTATAGTTAAATTATTATTACTATTATTATTATATTTAAGTATTATTATAAAAATTATTATTTTCATTATTATTAAAATTATCTTTTTATTTAAAAACTACTATTATTATTTAAAGTATCATTCCTACTAAAATTATTATTTTGTTATCATTAAAAACTATCATTATCTTTATAAAATTATCATTACTAAAAAGCAACATTTTATTATTTTTATTGCCCATTATTACTAACGTTATTATTATTATTATTATTATTATTATTATTATTATTATTATTATTATTATTATCCTTAACTTAGTATTATTACAATTATGAAATTTTGCAAACAGAAAATATTTATATAAAAATATATTTATGTATACTAATATTACATAATATTATGTTTTAACTAATATAATATTATTAATATAATGTTAATTAAATCATATAACAAATAAGCATTATAATGTACTATAAATATTGATAAAATTATATATAAATATTAATCTTAATACATAACTAAATATATATAAAGTTGTTTGATTTCCATTATATGTGTTGACATATATATAAATGATATAGGTTCGTGAATCCGAGGCCAACCCTACACTTGTTCAATGTCGTCATGTGTATTTTTACTACAAAATACAGTATAGTGAGTTCATTTGATTCCCTTTTACTCTTTTACAATATATTTTTGGGACTGAGAATACATGCACAACTTTTATAAATGTTTGACGAAATAGACACAAGAACTTAAAAACATTCTACGAATGAGTTATGACGTACACCAGATATTACCCCTTTATAGTATGGTAATCTAAGAATTAGGAAACCGAACTCCTAATTGACGCGAATCCTAAAGTTAGATCTATGAGCACTAACCAGCCATAGTCAGAGAATTTGAACTATTTTAGTACTTCAAAATAGGTATACAACCGCCAGCTTTAAAAGATATGATCTGTTTGTGAGGTGTACACAACCATCATATTTAAAAGAGTGGCCTGATTGTATGTCTTTGCATGACCGTGCAAAATGCCGGTATGCGGGGGATATTCTATATGCATCTTGTTAAGGTCGATTACCAGGTGAATTGTAGTTCGTATGAATGACTTTTATCTCTATGCAGTTTGCGAAATGCCTGATATGAGATTATTTTTATAAATGATATTAAAAATCGCGAGGCAACCTACGGGGGAGAAAAGGATACGAACCTACTCTGCTAAGTATTATGAAATATGGTTTTGTACACGAGATAGGTGTACTGTATTTAAATCTTGTGGTCTATTAAAATGATGAATTTTATTGTTTACAATAAACCTATGAACTCACCAACCTTTTGGATGACACTTTAAAGCATGTTTATTCTCAGGTATTAAAGAAATCTTCTGCTGTGCATTTTCTCATATTAGAGATATTACTTGGAGTCATTCATAAAATATTTCAAAAGACGTTGCATTCAAGTCGTTGAGTTCATCAAGATTATTATTAAGTCAATTATAGTTGGATATATTATGAAATAGTATGCATGCTGTCAACTTTTTATGTAAATGAAAGTTTGTCTGTTAAAAACGAATGAAATGTTTGTAAAATGTATCATATAGAGGTCAAGTACCTCGCGACGTAACCAACTATTGTGAATCGTTTATAATCGATATGGACTTCGTCCGGATGGATTAGGACGGGTCATTGCATGCCACGTCATTTCTATGACCTATATTATTATTTTAGTAATAATATATTAATTATTATGTGTTAAATGAATATTTGTATTCATATTTTAAATTGTACGTTTCTACGTGTCATGGATTTCTATCCGGCAAATCATTTCAGTTTTCAAACCAACGGTTAGACTTTTGAGATTTTTGAATCCAAATTATTTTATATATGATATTTTTATATCATATGAGTATATAAAGTATTTCTATATTTTATTTTTCGTGTGTGCGTGTTTCCTCCGTAATTTTAATCGCGTAGCGGTATTTTCTCGAATCGGACTACGTTTGGACTTTTGGGCCAAACACAAAAATCAAGGAATTAAATTTGGATGGTGTGGGCCCTTCCTAAGGCCTAGTTCAGCCAACCCATCACCAATACCTATTCCATTTTAATTTTGCCACTTACACCTCACTTTTTGGCTCATTTGAACATTTTACACTTTGCAAACCCTAACAAATCTCCTCTCCTCTTCTCCCCTCCCTTATGGCCAAAATTGTCATCCTCCCTACTCACAAAAATTGTCCACCACTCATTCATACACAATTCTTCATCATTTTGCAAGATTAGTGACACAATCGGATTCTCAATTTCATGATCTTTAACATCCTTCTTTTTGTTTCTCGATTGGGGTATAAACTCTAACCCTAGCTTTTCAATTTTTCATTTATTTTTATGTATTTTCATGTTATTATGATAGTATGATGATTATATGTTATTGTATTGTTGATAGTATGCGTAGAAATGCTTGATTATATATGTTTTCGGTTTGATTATTTTGGGACAGCGGTTTGTTTGATCTTTTCTGTAAATATAACTGATATAAATGTTGAATTAAAGTGTATAGATGAGTTCATCTCATCAAGACAATAATTTTAGGCTTTGGATTCATGTTTTTTTGAGTTTCGGATCAAAAGTTATGCCTGATTTAGGGTTTTGATGAAATTGAAATGTAAAAATGAATTGATTCAGGTATGGTCCGACTTTGTGACCACTTTTGGAGTCTTTAGGGTGTACTAGTGTATTAGGATTGATGATTGGATGAAATTTCATGTTCGAGTCATCGAAATCCGAGCCACGAATCACCCGTTATGACTAAAACATGTTTTTGAACGGATTAAAGCTCCAAGTTGAATAATGGCTGTAGGTCATGACTTGGTGGCTGTTCTTGGGGTGTTCTTGAGTACACTAATGTGTTGGGTTGGTCGGTTAGGAGAAGATATATATAAGACTCGCCAAAAACTGATTCCCGGGACTCAAGTTATGACTCGACGAACTTTTAATTAAAACTTATGGTTATTAAATAAGACTTATGATAAAAATAATGATTTTCATTATTAATAAATTACTTATGATATAAAAGTAATTATTTAAATTTAAGACTTATGATATACATATTTATTATATCATTTATTGATTACATTTTGATTTAATTAAACATTTAATTAAACTTATGATTAATAATACTTTTATTATTAATGAAAAATACTTATGGTAAGTATTAAACTTATATTATGAGATTATTATAATAATACTTATAATTATAATAAGGATTAATTAATTATTTAATTATTATAAGGCTTAGTTATTATTTAATTATAATTTAATTATTAAATACTTATGATTTAATGATTATAATTAGAAACTTATGATATGATTAATAATTCATTATTAATTAATAATACTTATGATATGATTTAAAATCTATTATTAATTAATAATACTTATATTATGATTAATATTTAATTAATTAATTAAATACTTATGTTATATTAACTATATCATTTAAACTTATGTTAACTTTAATAATTCATTTTAATCTAATTAAACTTATGTTATGACATAATTATACATATATGACTTTAAATAACATTATAACCTATATTATTAATATAATTTATACTTTAAAATTCAATGTTGACTATGTTTGACCAAGGTTAACTTTTGAGTTGACTTTCGGTTGACTTTGACTTTCAGTTGACTTTTGTTGACTTTCTAATTAAGGAAACTTTCCTAACTTATAAACTTTCCAAAAATATCAACTTTCTAAATATGGAAACTTTCCAAAAATAAAAACTTTCTAAAAATAGAAACTTTCCTAAAATAGAAACTTTCTAAAAATAGAAAGTACGTGTCCTTACGCTGTTCTGATCAAATCGAAGTATGTTGAGTGTTGTTCTATGTCTACTTGTAACAAGTACTATAGCTATCATACTAAGACTTGACCTAAGTTAGTTATGTATATCGACCTGCTTTATTTATAGGTCAGCGTTGTGATCATTCTTGATGACTTTACTTCGTTTGCTGTTCGCTTTTTGTGTGGTTACTTCATTTGCTTTAAGGTGAGTTATAGTTCCATTTTTCTATTTTAAATCTTTTGGGATGAGAATACATGCAATTTATTTTATTTATTGGACACAAGTGGAAATTGGTTTAAATTATTCATTGTGAGTTGAACGAAAATATTCCCTAGTCTGGTAACTGTAATCACTGGTTTCTACTGGTGAATGCGAATCCTATGGATAGATCTATCGGGTTTGACAACCCCGTTTCCTGCTAGTCGCGCTAGCAATTTTTTAAAACGGAATGTATTAGTACTTCGTATTTATTTGAAGATACACCTGTTCAGTGTATATTGTGTTTGGTAAGGGTGAAATTGGTTAAGTGGTTACCAGGTGGCTCACGGGTTAATGGAATAATGTTTATATGTTTTCGAGCATATAATTTTTGTGGTCCATAATAAGGCTTTATGTTTTCAAACATAAATTTTTACGATTTAAATTAAATATTGTTTGCAATATTAAAGCTATAATTCACTCAGCATTTTTGTTGACAGTTACTCTCATGTTTTATTCTCAGGTTCATGATTGATTGCTTCCGCTGTGCTTAGAGAGTCTGCATATTTATGATGGCAGCTTTTGTTAAACATTAACTTGCATTCTATTTTGATACATTAAATTGTAGGTATTTGTTGACTTTATTTTGATCAACTTTTGAATAAGTATTTATGTATGGTTTTTCTAACTTATATATTTTGGTAGGTTTCCTTTATAGGAAATCATTTTTAAATAAAGAATGCAAGGTTATTTATCAAATTCATATAGAGTTATGATCAAGATGTGGGACCAAGATAACGATGGTCGTCAAGTGTACTTTGACGGGTCGTTGAAGTTGGTATCAGAGCTCTGGTTATAGGAAATAGGCTGCATTGATGTCGTCACCCCGAGTCAATAGGGTGCATTAGTGAGTCTAGTCTACAGCCCTACCTATAATGTATTATTATATGTGATTATTTGTATCGTATTGGTATGTATATTTTTATCATACATACATCTCTGTTATGCTCTGAATCCGGGAGGAACTCCCATTCCGATTTAAATGTATTCTCCGACTCATGCGAGTTTATCTTGATAAGAACACCTCGGATAGTGAAACCGAGGGATGTCATTCTTGACTTCTAAAATTCTCGACATTTCTATGTCATCTATTATGGTTATGTATATAATTTTTGAGTTATATTACGAGAGATGTCATTCTTGACTTCTAGGGGCTCGGCATTTCAATGTCAGCTATTATGTTTAGGTATATAACATTCTTGTTACATTACGTGCCTTTGTGCCGTTGTGCTTTTGTGTTTTGGGTTACGAACCGAAAACGTCATTCTTGACTTTTAGAGATTCTTGGTACTTCGAAGACATTTTTATGCCATCGATACTCATGTTCATTACTTTTGATGTTTTTGTCTCTTGTGCTATCCTTAGCACATCGTTTAAGAAATCGTTTTAGAGAAATTGTGTGGAAATTCGAGGTTGATCGCGTGTCCTGACCTCATGTAGTGCTATTGGAATGGAACTATAAATTAGTGAAATATAATGGTGTAAGGCTAACGTGATTATATTACGTTAATTCATAAAGAAGTCCCAATATTGTGACATGAGGAATAGAAAGCGAGTCAAAGAAAAATTTATACATTACTCATTCAGAAATTTCGATGTATTTCATGGGTAGGGAAAATATTTATTATCTTATTTGTTGATATACGAGAAGCTCGTTTTAACCATATTATCTATCTCATGCTCTATCCTTCATAACTCGCTTGTTAGCAACAGCTTCACTCGGGAACAGTTTTGGCCCAAGGACTTATGTCCGGATAATAGTCAAAAACAACATTTAACTCATTGATTTTCATGACCTCGTAACATTTATTGGTCAAATGTCGCACGACAATTAAAGTCCTTTACTCGATCTTCCGCGATCTTACTTCAACTTGTAACCTCTGTAATACAGATACTCTGGTTATCATCGGGAGTTTTACACATTTGTTAATTGGACGATTCTCCCGAGATTTATGGGCGAATAAAAGTAATGAAATATTTTGTCATGTATACAATTTATAAAATCATATATGTACGTATGGATTCAAATGAATAAATTTACCCTTACCTATTTTGGCTAGTATATACTAAATCATACCTTCAAAATTATTTTAAAACCACTCATTTATTGAGCTGTATGACTAAGTCAATTTGTTTTATATAAAATGGTACACGTTGTACATACTTCTAAATTTACTAAGAACTTCGTTCCGTTTATGTTGTCACATCAAACGTTTAAAACTTTTTCAAAACTCCTTTGGTTGATTTTATCAAATTTTTGCATTACTCTACAGAGTGTTTGGATCACAGTTCTTCCCATCCTCCATTTAAGGATGAAACTTACCATTAAGTTCGTTGATAGTGTAACGACTCTGGATTTTCCAACGTTTATTTATTAATAATTATTATTAATACTTATGATTTAATGAATGTATTGTTTATATACATTTACTTGTTACCATACTTGACTTTGAATGCCCGAAACGTCACACACGAAACTTTCACGAATAATATTTTTAGATATTATTTACATTCATGATTAAGTTTTATTAATCATTTTAATTAACTATGGTTATTAGTTAATTACTTGGGCTTTGTTGGATCAAATTACCACAAACTTGGAACTTGAGCTTTATATTTATACATGGACTTAAAGAGCCCATCCTACTTCTTAAATGGACTTATTAGCCCATAAGACTTGTAAGTATTACCTTAGGATTTAACTAAATGGATTAAGTCACTTAAAGGAATCTAGTTACCATAATCCCCATGCAAGCACATCTTTTATCCAACTTTTGAAGGCTTTTACATGCTTAAACTTGTGGTCACTCCCCTTCCCCCTTATTCCTTGCAAACCGACACTTTGGGTAGTAAAGGAGGGGTTTTGTTTTCAATTTTTTCTTACTACTCTTTCACTAGTTCATTCACTTTCTCACACACACAAATTACTTCTCATTTTCCTCTCAACTTTTACTCTCTTTTTCTCTCAAGTTTGTAAGTAACAAGCCTTGTTGTCTCTTCTTCTTTTCTCATTAAAACCGTGACCAAGCACCCATATTGTGACAACCCGAAAATTTCCAATCAAATTTAAACTTTATCTTTATATTATTCCGACACGATAAGCAAAGTTTGTTAAGTTAAATCTCAAGAATTTTAAATTGTGTTCATACATTCATTATAACCTCGACCAAATTCAGACAATTCACGAACCGTTATATATAAATAAATATGTATATATATGTATATATATATGTATATATATATATATATATATATATATATATATATATATATATATATATATATTATAACTTGAGAATATTAATAAAGTATTAAACGTATAATACTTTACATGATCGTATTTGTTTCAATATGTTTATCGATGGAATTAGAAGATAATATCAAAATGTTGATTTATCATATACATTATGATATGATTACGGGTCTATGTTATGAGGTCCACTGTGATTTAAGAAATCTATTCTTTTTGACAACATTCGAAAAATAGTAAAGTGATTTATAAGTAAGAACGTGAAGTGTAAATAACTTAGATGTTGGATATCGACAAGTTAAGTAACTCGACATTTTTCATTAAGATGATTTCATACGTTTATTTAACCTTTGAACTTTATCCCATGCTTCACCAACAAACTGTAATTTAAAAACTTGAAACCTATTATGAATATATATGATTCTACTTTTTTAAAACATTTTATGATATAACGATTTCCATTATTTTAACCTTTAAACAAAATGATTCTTAAAAATATATTTGGTTTTGGAAAACAAAATTATTATATTTATTTGATTTAGTTTCAAACATACAAAAACGTTTTCAGTTTAAAAAGAACTTTATTATTAAAACTTATATAACTTTTATAAATATCTAGAACCACTTTTAACAACTCATTACTTAACCAGTATGATAAAGATAACGATATTTATATTTTATTTTATTAAATATATATAACGATTTAAATTAATATTATATATATTTATACGCGCATTATACGTACATAGTTTTATACTTTTACTATACTTAAACTTTACCTTTACTTTATTTTTACTTTACTTTAACTTTAATAATTCACTTTAATAATTCATACTTTAATAATTCACTTTAATAATTCATACTTTAATAATTCACTTTAATAATTCATACTTTAATAATTCACTTTAATAATTCATACTTTAATAATTCACTTTAATAATTCATACTTTAATAATTCACTTTAATAATTCAAAAATCTATTATAAATAGAATTCAATAGGTTTCATTATTTCATAGAAACTTGAAAATATTTTTCTCTAAACTCTCTCAATCGATTTACATATATATATTTACTCCGTATTATTTCAAGATATTATTAGTATACATAAAATATTACGTCAGAGTGCTGTCCGAGTGATTTCGAAATTGTTTTTCGAGTGGGATTGGATTAAGGAAATTATGGGTTATAGCTATGGAGGTGATTGGTATGGTTCATGGGTATGCTCGTGAGGTCAATATAGTGTTTATCATCTCCGTTGCGTCTACGTACCTTTCCTGTAATATTGAATCTCAATATTGATACGTGAGTACTCATAATTTAACTTTTACATACTAATAGTGTATCCCTGACTAGTGCTCGAGTATATAGGATTATGCATGTTTGTACTTTTGATATTGCCTTTAGTTAGGTTATGTTGAATCCTGAATTAGTTATATATGCGACTGAGATAAGGTATAAGATATGCATGTCATTGGAAAGCTAGCGAAAAATTAGGAACTTTTCATTTAGATATCGAATGATTTCGATGAACGGATTTGAAGTTATAGTCCATCGAATTTTTGTATTATTATTAAAAATGATTATTATTATTATCGTCGTTATTATCGTCGTTCTAGTTTTTTTCTTATTATTATTATTATTATTATCTTTATTAATAAAAGGAATTATCATTAAAAATTGTTATTTTTTTATTATTACTATCGTTATTATCGTTAAAGTTATAATTAGTATTATTATTATTATCCAATTATTATTATTATTATTATTATTATTATTATTATTATTATTATTATTATTATTATTATTATTATTATTATTATTATTGGTATTATTATTATTATTATTATTATTATCATTATTAATATATATATCATTATTTAAAAATGGTTATTGTTATTGTTATTATTATTATTACTATATTATCATTAAGATAATTATTAGTATTATCGTTAATAATGTTATAGTAACTATCATTATTAATATTAGTGTAATTAAAACACATATTTGTAACACCTAATTATTTTGATTACTATTATTATCATTATTACGAACACGATATAAAAGACGATTAAAAGCTATTAAACGAAACGATTAGGAAATAATGGGTAAGAGTATCATGATGAAATTAAAATATTATAAGATATTGATTTAGATAAAATTATCGTTCTTATTATTTTTATCATTACTATTATTATTAAAATTATCGTTAGTATTAAAACTATCATTTTAACAAAAATTATCATTTTAATAGAAATGTCATTGTTACTATAAAATATCATTATTATTATTATTTTAAATAGAATTACTATTTTAAAGATAATATTAAAAATTATCGTAAATATTAAAGTTATCATAATTAGAATTATCGTTTTATCATAATGTCATCTTAGTAATTATAAATATTGATATTTTTATAATAATAATTATTATTACAAAATAATACAACTTTTACTTACTATCATTATAGATATTATTTTATCAAATAAATATTTGACACAAACATATTTTACTACGTGTAATAACTTACTTTAATAATACGTATCATATTATCTTTATAATAATAAATGAACCCTATAAATTTTATTACTTAATATATATAAAAGTATATTTTATTATATAATATAAAATTTTATTTATTAATAAATAAATTATATTATTTACTCTAATAAATCTTTTAAAAATATTTAAAAATATAAAACGATGATATTTAAACTATATATTAATCATGTATAAATTTTTGGAAATTATTTTGAGTCAAATTTACTTTTGTTGACTTTTGCATATTAGTCTCGAGCACTAGGATTGTGGTACACTATGACTTGACCTAATTTGTTAGACAAATATTGACCAACACATAAATATATATAATTAATTTAGGTTCGTGAATCCGAGGCCAACCTTGCACTTGTTCAATGACGTTATATGTATTTTTACTACGAAATACAGTATGGTGAGTTTCATTTGCCTTTTTACCCTTTATATTTTTGGGCTGAGAATACATGCGCAATTTTTATAAATGTTTTTCGAAATAGACACAAGTAATTGAAACTACATTATATGGTTGAATTATCGAAATCGAATATGCCCCTTTTTATTAAGTCTGGTAATCTAAGAATTAGGGAACAGACACCCTAATTGACGCGAATCCTAAAGATAGATCTATTGGGCCTAACAAACCCCATCCAAAGTACCGGATGCTTTAGTACTTCGAAATTATATCATGTCCGAAGGAGGATCCCGGAATGATAGGGGATATTCTTATATGTATCTAGTTAATGTCGGTTACCAGGTGTTCACCATATGAATGATTATTTTTTGTCTCTATGCATGGGACGTATATTTATGAGAACTGGAAATGAAATTCTTGTGGTCTATTAAAATGATGGAAATAAATGATTATGATAAACTAATGAACTCACCAACCTTTTGGTTGACACTTTAAAGCATGTTTATTCTCAGGTGTTAAAGAAATCTTCCGCTGTGCATTTGCTCATTTTAAAGATATTACTTGGAGTCTTTCATAGCATATTTCGAAGAACGTTGCATTCGAGTCATTGAGTTCATCAAAGATTATTATTAAATCAATTTATAGTTGGATAGTGGATATTATGAAATGGTATGCATGCCTGTCAATTTTTGATGTAAAGAAAGATTGTCTTTTAAAAACGAATGCAATGTTTGTAAAATATATCATATATAGGTCAAATACCTCGCAATGTAATCAACTATTGTAAATCGTTTATAATGTATATGAACGGGTCCTTTCAGTTGGTATCAGAGCGATGGTCTTAGCGAACCAAGTCTGCATTAGTGTGTCTAACTGATAAGTCTTTAGGATGCATTAGTGAGTCTGGACTTCGACCGTGTCTGCATGTCAAAAGTTTTGCTTATCATTTCTAGTCGGAAATCATCTGCTTATCATCCATAGGAAATTACTTGCTTATCATTATTAGTCTAGACACGTCTTGCTACATTAATTGCATGAGTAGTGTATAGACAAACTTCATATCTTAGCGTATCTGCTAAATCATATCTTATCGTATCTGTTACTTTAAACTTTACCTGACATACCCCGCAAATTCCTCCGTAATCTATGAAATCTTTTGATCTCTATATATAGATATCCTATGTAAATAGAATACCACCCGATAGTCGAAAAATCATTTTTATATCAAAAATCCTTTATCCAATCGTACGAAATGGAATTTGTCATCAGTTCAAGTCACTCGGATTCCGAAATGGAATCTCACTCAAGCTCCGAAAACAGTGTGACCAGAATGGATCAACCAATCAGTCATCACCTATTCTGGATGAATTGGGGATGGGTTCGTAGCCTCCTCAATCATTGGAAACAAGAAGAAGGCGATCCTTTTCATCCACCACATTGCCCTCTTGGCGAAGAACCTGAAGCACTTACCGGCGAACCTGTTCGAGACACCATTTTCTCTCTCATTTCCAGGGTATCTCATCACGATTATATACTACATCAAATTCTAGATTTTATTTATCCACTCGTTCCGACCGATAATCATCCTGGAATAATAGAAGAAGTCAACGAACTTCGCGCTCGGGTAGTGGCTTTGGAGAATATGGTGCAGAGATTACAAACACCAGCAGCAGCACCAACAGCATAACAAGTACCACCATCATCAACGCCAACAGTACCATTACCACCTCCAACCACAATCGCGTTGTAAACCTCAACTTCACAATCTGTCCCACGAGCATCAACGTCATACGCACCATAGATACCAAGGAGTACCAACAACAATAAGTGACGAAGTATTAATTCATAACTTCATTGGAGAAACATTCCGCGGCGATTATATAATCTCTAAAGTCTTAGAGATTATCTAATCTAGCCCTAAACATAAATCAGTTAAGCGAACCAAAATGATAGAAAGAAGAGTAGAAACCCTGACAAAAATGGTGTGTGATTAACAAGTTAAACTTGTTTTACCAACAGCATCAACAGTACCGTCAACGTCACCAGCATCGTCAGTACAGTCAACATCAGAATCAACAACACCTATAACATCACAAACTCCGTCAGTTCAAGAATCACTGTGGACATCATTACGAATCAATAACGTGTATATTGTATCAACAAGTTATGAAGAATTAACTCATTCCCTCTGAAGAAATTATATATATTATATATATATATATATATATATATATATATATATATATATATATATATATATATATATATATATATATATATATATATATATTTAAATAAAAAAACAAATCTTTCCGTGCTAAGCTATTGTGTGTGAATCTTAACTACTCAGTTAATTCATATTACAAATATGCAATAATGTACGTCCCTCACCCGCGACTTAACCATCGTTAACTACAATCTCTGTCTCAATTCAACAAATTCCAATTCCTAATAAATCAAGTATATATTTGATTTTACACTTCATCATTGATGTAACCGAAACTTTTCAGATAACTACATTCGTACTTTGCGAAGTTCACAAGAATTTAACGAAAACCAACATCACTTCTCAACAAATAACGAAGTATTGATTCATAATTTCAATATTATTGAAGAAATACTTATGTAACCTCTAAACCTTCAAGGAATTATTCAATTCTAGTTCCAACTGTAAATCGAATGAGTTTAATTTAGTATTAACTCATTAAAATCTATGTTACATCTGAGGAGAATATATACATATATATTTTCATAAAGACTGTAATAAAATTCTTATGTACAAAATATTAATTGTGAAAATTTTTTAACGGGTAGGTAATACCCGAGAGATATATATAAATTCACAATTAATATGTTACATTCTTCGAATCAGATTAAGCAAATTATCAATTATACTTCCTACTTTCACAATAATATACATTCTTTCATAGAAATCAAAACAACCATACTCATTCAAACCCAATTACGTATTCTGATTTTAAAATCTCAGAATTCAATTCGAGATATAACCAGTACCATTACTTTTAGATTCCTACATCTTTCAAAGCTATACTTTGACTTCAAAAGTGTGTTAGAACATCAAATGTATACAAACGATTACAATCTATGTTCAAACCCTTCGAAAATCTCTGAAGACACTTCAAATAATGAGCAATCGAGATGATGATCCAACCACATATTACCCACAGTTATGTACTTAAAAAGCTCTCGAAACCAAAGTCATAATTCAACACATATCTGTGTCAGATCTTTTGGCATTTATTAGCAAAAATAACCTTGCAATTCCTTTGCAAAGTTGCAAATTATATCACAGCTCCAGCAAGACAACTTCGATTTTTTCATTCGGAGTAGCCTTATCATAATTTTGATATGTGTGATTAATCTTTTGTTACCGGAGAACCGTTCATATTCCACCACATTAGCAATAAACTTACCAACAACTTCACTGATCTTGGGCATTCCGAAGAATCTTTATATTTATCGAAACCTCATCATTTACTCATCTGCCTCTTGTAACGAGAATTGTCATACGAATCATTGGGAGTTAGCAATCAGTATTTTGAAATCTCACAGCATGTTGACGCCAACAGTTATACATAACTTCTATTTCCAAGGCTTACATACTTCGAATGTGAAGTTTTTGAAAAACACTCTGAACCGCGAACTAGTTCTCGAAATGCTGATGAAGCAACAAAAACTGTAAACGACCTTAGCAGTAAAAAGTTTGATGATAAAGATTAGTGTATTAACAAAGCTCAGAAATAGAGAAGTTTTGGAACTGGAAAACGGATTGAGCAAAGTATGAAGGAGGTTGTGGACAAATCACAAAGACTGAATCTGCCTTTAAAGAATCTAAATGATTCAGTGTCTGCTGAAGTCATTAACGAATACCTTGCTCCTGACACTAAACCCTTACAGACAATATTCTTCATCATCCTCTGATATTAGAAATTCTAAGATATCATCGCATCTTTCATTATAAATATCCTCCATATTTCTGAAGATATTTCCATAACTATTCTTATCTAGAATCATTTATCTCTTTGCGCTATCTTTATTACATCAAAAAGGAAACTGTTTAGTTCCTATACTCTGTAAACCTTTGAGTTTAAAATATGAATGTTTTTGAAGTAGTGTTGGAAACTGAAGCATGAGTTAGTATAATATAATGACACTTGATCAACGTGATTATATTACAGTAATTCATGCTGAGTTTCTAAATGGAACGTGATGATTCACAGATCATAACATCATCATGTGCCATGTTATACGACTCTTGTATTCTATTTAACCTCTAAAATATCAAGAAAATATTTCTTGATGATTCGGCCTTTTCCAAGGTATTCTAGTAATTTGACAAGTCAAGATCGTGCCATCACAATTTCCTTCCTAGAACATTAACAATGTTCATTCCGAAAATCATATTTGTGAATTCTGGACCATTACAAGCGGTGCTTAATCGCAAGAAGAAGAAACGAAAGGACAAAACTCCGAAATAGAAATTGGGGTATAAATTGCAGCAAATAAAAGAGAGCATTAACTGTGAATAACAATGATTATAGAAGATAGAAACAAAGACTTTGAAATATAAGGGAAGATATAAAGCCCAACGACAAACCAAAAATTATAAACCATATATATCGATGCATATAGTAATATAAAGACACGGGAGAACTAGAAACACTATAAACCCAAGAGTATAGTAGAAGTAAATAGATTCTTCCGGCGGTAGATGAAAAAGAAGAATGACCGATATGAAAGTTATAAGTATATCGAGAATCAGAACTGGATGGAGCATATTGATGAATACTTTAAAATATGAGTTGAGGGGGAAAGAATAGAAGGTGATGAAACATGACTAGGAACTTAGAAATCAACAGATTTAACTCACACAATGATGGAATAAGTGAATCAAACCCTCTAGTGAATAGGTTAAGCTTTTTGTGATTATTTAGTCATACCACAACTAAATCAAGTGTGATTAGATCAACACCTAGAGCTATTATTCACCACCTGGGTGATTTGGGTTGAGAGAGAATCGGAGGAGCTCACCAGATCTGAGTGTGTGTAACAAATGAGAGGCTTAACCTAAAAATGAAGAACATAAGACTTTATATACCCCTGCTGTTGACTCACCCGTACGATTCATCCATCACACATACGAGTTGGCTTCATCAGCCGTACGGGTGATCACTCACTCGTGTCTTCTCATTTAGATTGTAATTGTGACTTAGCTCAGCATCAACCGTGCGTATGAGCCTGTCAGCATTACGAGTGAGGCTTCACTCGGACGTCTGACTAAGTCTAACATAGTCTAACATCCACATCTCGTTCCTGCAGTTGCTGTAACCACATACAAACACAAATAGGATAATAACGAACGATCATGGTGGCCTGTAAACTGTTGTACCTGCAATGGATGTGGGTAGATGTCTAGGGACTTGCATAAAATGCATCAACAGAAGGTGTGAGTTGTAAGAGAAGGAAGGAGGTGAATTTATAAGAAAATCTCCGACAGAACAATTAAAATGGACGATCGCATTTAAAGCGGATCCTAATTCCTTTTGTTACCGGAGAATCAAATCTTATTACAAAGATTTTCTTCAAATCCCTTGAAATCTGGAAATCAATCATATCTATGTCAAATGATAAGATGAATCTACACTTACTCAATTCACTCTTCTATGTTAGCTTCATTCGTACTCTTCATATAAATGGATTGTTTATCCAAATTATTCGCTGATGATAAAACTCTAATTTTTAGCCTGTATGCATCATGAAAACATACTTATTATCATTCACGACCTTTCCACTCAAATTTCGGGACGAAATTTCTTTAACGGGTAGATACTGTGACAACCCGAAAATTTCCAATCAAATTTAAACTTTATCTTTATATTATTCCGACACGATAAGCAAAGTTTGTTAAGTTAAATCTCAAGAATTTTAAATTGTGTTCATACATTCATTATAACCTCGACCAAATTCAGACGATTCACGAACCGTTATATATAAATAAATATGTATATATATGTATATATATATATATATATATATATATATATATATATATATATATATATTATAACTTAAGAATATTAATAAAGTATTAAACGTATAATACTTTACATGATCGTATTTGTTTCAATATGTTTATCGATGGAATTAGAAGATAATATCAAAATGTTGATTTATCATATACATTATGATATGATTACGGGTCTATGTTATGAGGTCCACTGTGATTTAAGAAATCTATTCTTTTTGACAACATTCGAAAAATAGTAAAGTGATTTATAAGTAAGAACGTGAAGTGTAAATAACTTAGATGTTGGATATCGACAAGTTAAGTAACTCGACATTTTTCATTAAGATGATTTCATACGTTTATTTAACCTTTGAACTTTATCCCATGCTTCACCAACAAACTGTAATTTAAAAACTTGAAACCTATTATGAATATATATGATTCTACTTTTTTAAAACATTTTATGATATAACTATTTCCATTATTTTAACCTTTAAACAAAATGATTCTTAAAAATATATTTGGTTTTGGAAAACAAAATTATTATATTTATTTGATTTAGTTTCAAACATACAAAAACGTTTTCAGTTTAAAAAGAACTTTATTATTAAAACTTATATAACTTTTATAAATATCTAGAACCACTTTTAACAACTCATTACTTAACCAGTATGATAAAGATAACGATATTTATATTTTATTTTATTAAATATATATAACGATTTAAATTAATATTATATATATTTATACGCGTATTATACGTACATAGTTTTATACTTTTACTATACTTAAACTTTACCTTTACTTTATTTTTACTTTACTTTAACTTTAATAATTCACTTTAATAATTCATACTTTAATAATTCATACTTTAATAATTCACTTTAATAATTCATACTTTAATAATTCACTTTAATAATTCATACTTTAATAATTCACTTTAATAATTCATACTTTAATAATTCACTTTAATAATTTAAAAATCTATTATAAATAGAATTCAATAGGTTTCATTATTTCATAGAAACTTGAAAATATTTTTCTCTAAACTCTCTCAATCGATTTACATATATATATTTACTCCGTATTATTTCAAGATATTATTAGTATACATAAAATATTACGTCAGAGTGCTGTCCGAGTGATTTCAAAATTGTTTTTCGAGTGGGATTGGATTAAGGAAATTATGGGTTATAGCTATGGAGGTGATTGGTATGGTTCATGGGTATGCTCGTGAGGTCAATATAGTGTTTATCATCTCCGTTGCGTCTACGTACCTTTCCTGCAATATTGAATCTCAATATTGATACGTGAGTACTCATAATTTAACTTTTACATACTAATAGTGTATCCCTGACTAGTGCTCGAGTATATAGGATTATGCATGTTTGTACTTTTGATATTGCCTTTAGTTAGGTTATGTTGAATCCTGAATTAGTTATATATGCGACTGAGATAAGGTATAAGATATGCATGTCATTGGAAAGCTAGAGAAAAATTAGGAACTTTTCATTTAGATATCGAATGATTTCGATGAACGGATTTGAAGTTATAGTCCATCGAATTTTTGTATTATTATTAAAAATGATTATTATTATTATCGTCGTTATTATCGTCGTTCTAGTTTTTTTCTTATTATTATTATTATTATTATTATTATCTTTATTAATAAAAGGAATTATCATTAAAAATTGTTATTTTTTTATTATTACTATCGTTATTATCGTTAAAGTTATAATTAGTATTATTATTATTATCCAATTATTATTATTATTATTATTATTATTATTATTGGTATTATTATTATTATTATTATTATCATTATTAATATATATATCATTATTTAAAAATGGTTATTGTTATTGTTATTATTATTATTACTATATTATCATTAAGATAATTATTAGTATTATCGTTAATAATGTTATAGTAACTATCATTATTAATATTAGTGTAATTAAAACACATATTTGTAACACCTAATTATTTTGATTACTATTATTATCATTATTACGAACACGATATAAAAGACGATTAAAAGCTATTAAACGAAACGATTAGGAAATAATGGGTAAGAGTATCATGATGAAATTAAAATATTATAAGATATTGATTTAGATAAAATTATCGTTCTTATTATTTTTATCATTACTATTATTATTAAAATTATCGTTAGTATTAAAACTATCATTTTAACAAAAATTATCATTTTAATAGAAATGTCATTGTTACTATAAAATATCATTATTATTATTATTTTAAATAGAATTACTATTTTAAAGATAATATTAAAAATTATCGTAAATATTAAAGTTATCATAATTAGAATTATCGTTTTATCATAATGTCATCTTAGTAATTATAAATATTGATATTTTTATAATAATAATTATTATTACAAAATAATACAACTTTTACTTACTATCATTATAGATATTATTTTATCAAATAAATATTTGATACAAACATATTTTACTACGTGTAATAACTTACTTTAATAATACGTATCATATTATCTTTATAATAATAAATGAACCCTATAAATTTTATTACTTAATATATATAAAAGTATATTTTATTATATAATATAAAATTTTATTTATTAATAAATAAATTATATTATTTACTCTAATAAATCTTTTAAAAATATTTAAAAATATAAAACGATGATATTTAAACTATATATTAATCATGTATAAATTTTTGGAAATTATTTTGAGTCAAATTTACTTTTGTTGACTTTTGCATATTAGTCTCGAGCACTAGGATTGTGGTACACTATGACTTGACCTAATTTGTTAGACAAATATTGACCAACACATAAATATATATAATTTATTTAGGTTCGTGAATCCGAGGCCAACCTTGCACTTGTTCAATGACGTTATATGTATTTTTACTACGAAATACAGTATGGTGAGTTTCATTTGCCTTTTTACCCTTTATATTTTTGGGCTGAGAATACATGCGCAATTTTTATAAATGTTTTTCGAAATAGACACAAGTAATTGAAACTACATTATATGGTTGAATTATCGAAATCGAATATGCCCCTTTTTATTAAGTCTGGTAATCTAAGAATTAGGGAACAGACACCCTAATTGACGCGAATCCTAAAGATAGATCTATTGGGCCTAACAAACCCCATCCAAAGTACCGGATGCTTTAGTACTTCGAAATTATATCATGTCCGAAGGAGGATCCCGGAATGATAGGGGATATTCTTATATGTATCTAGTTAATGTCGGTTACCAGGTGTTCACCATATGAATGATTATTTTTTGTCTCTATGCATGGGACGTATATTTATGAGAACTGGAAATGAAATTCTTGTGGTCTATTAAAATGATGGAAATAAATGATTATGATAAACTAATGAACTCACCAACCTTTTGGTTGACACTTTAAAGTATGTTTATTCTCATGTGTTAAAGAAATCTTCCGCTGTGCATTTGCTCATTTTAAAGATATTACTTGGAGTCTTTCATAGCATATTTCGAAGAACGTTGCATTCGAGTCATTGAGTTCATCAAAGATTATTATTAAATCAATTTATAGTTGGATAGTGGATATTATGAAATGGTATGCATGCCTGTCAATTTTTGATGTAAAGAAAGATTGTCTTTTAAAAACGAATGCAATGTTTGTAAAATATATCATATATAGGTCAAATACCTCGCAATGTAATCAACTATTGTAAATCGTTTATAATGTATATGAACGGGTCCTTTCACATATCATCATCATTCCTTGTTGTTTGTTGTTACTTGTTCTTTGATTAATAGTTACTTACTTGTTGTTAGTTGTTCTTTACTAGTTACAAGAATCAACTCTCTAGTTTATTCTTCATTTTATCTTGTTATAACAAGAACAACAAGAACATAAACTTTCTAGTTATGTTCTACACTTGTTAATTTTAAAAGATTTAAGGTTCATGTGTTGTAAATCATACTTGAAGTTCATGAAGTAAACTTTAAAGTTTACTTTACTTAAAGATCAAACCTTGGTTGAATCTTTAAAAGTATGAACAAACCATGAACAAATTACTTATTTATTTAGTTTTACTTGCACTTTAATTTTATGATTTTGGTTGTTGTTGGTCAAGTACTTCAAGTTAGTCTTGATCTCATATCTCTTGGAACTTAAAGTTAACTTAAAAGTTCAAGAACATGTAAATAAGTTTTCTTTAAATATAACTTTGTATACTTATGCTTGATCTAGACTTTTGAGTCTTGGATCTTTAAGATCTAACTAAGAACTATGTTCTACATCTTAAGATCTTGATTAGTTAGTTTATTTTCAAGTTTGTAACTTATTATTAGTTTTAAAGTTCATGTATGTGTTAGATCTAAGACTTTGATGTAACTTTGGTTCATCAAAACACTTACAACTCTTAAGTGAAGTTGTGCTACATGTCTTGGACTTACACAAGGGTTATGATGGTCAAAACTTGGTAAATATGATGTAAACACATCAATGAGTTGTACACTTGAAGCTATTGGCATCAAGGATGAGAACCATGATGAATATCAAACACCAAACCCACCGGAACCCATTATTTTTCTGCTTACTGTTCTCTGCCTACTGTTCTGCTGTTTCTGTAACAGACCAGTAGACCTGGGCTGTTGTGATTATGATTTTCAAATATATCTTTTCGAGTAGATAACTTTTCATATAGGACTCGTCTTAATCCGAGTTACGGTTTAGGATTTATGGCCCTCCGATCGTCACTATGTCCTTTAACGTTGTGCAGAAATTTCTGACCTACTCGCACTTAGACAATCGTCATGGTCAAACGAAGACGAGTTTGCTTTTGTAAATTTTACCACACTTAAAGGACTCATATACGGAGCCATGGCCACTGGTCTCACCTTAATTCAGTAAGGGTAGAGGCCGTGGTGACTGATCGAAGTCAGCCTTTGTTTTAAACTACTTTCATAAACGAAACCTACTTTACGCCTTTTGTTTGATGATGAATGATGATGACCTTTATGACCTTAAATACATACTTTTAAACCTATTAAGACGATTTACTGACTTAGTACTATTTGCCTTAGGTTGAGGACCTTCGGACCGATTACTTGCACACCTTTTCCGAACCGACTTTACGACTACATTATCATTGTGAGTTATAGCATTCCCTTTTTACTTTAACTTATTTTGGGAACTGAGAATACATGTGGATTTTATGTTTTACATACTAGGTACGAGTACTTAAACTTATATATGTGTGAGTTATATAACAGCAGAAACATTCCCTTTAGCTCGGTAACGTTTAGCCATTGGTTTTTGAACCGGTGAACGCGAATCTTAGATATGGATCCATAGGGTTTGACATCCTCACTCGGGCTAGTCGCGCTAGCATTTAACGAGTGTTTAATACTTCGTAAACATACGCACTTGCCAAGTGTACTTTCAGGGGGTATAAACGTTAAGTTAGTTACCGAGTGCCCACGGTTGAGCATATACTTAAACATACAGATTTGGATTACTGTTTTGAAACGCTCTTTGTAGTACTGAAATCTCGTGGCCTACTTACATTATTGTTATACTTACACTATAGCTCACCAACCTTTGTGTTGATGTTTTTAAGCATGTTTTTCTCATGTGCTTAAGGATACTTGCTTCCGCTGTTGTACTAGTCTTGCTGTAGACACCCGCTGCTTTAGAGATGTCACTGCATGAACGTTTATTTGCATTCAGACATTATTACTTTTGAAACAGTGATTTGTAACGACCTATGGGGTCACGTACTATTATTCATGCTTGCTATTCGTAGGAGCATACTTTGCTTGTAAAACATTTGACGTTAGTTATGACGTCACCTTTTAATATGAATGCAAACTCTTTTTAAAATCGCATATAGTACTTAACCTTGTAATGATCCTGTTATCGATGGTCCGTACATGTTGATTTAGTACGGGGCATCACATTTGGTATCAGAGCATTGGTTGTAGGGAATTAGGTTGCATTACTGAGTCTAAGACCGACCCGAGTAGGATTCACTAATAGGACTAATCTACAACTTGCTAGTTTACTTGTTTCCATTGAACTTACTGCATGCTGCTTACTTTTACTGCTATATGCCGTATGCTATTACTTGCTTCCACTACTGCATGCTATTATCTGCTTTCGATTGCATGCTACTGTGTTATATTACTGCATGTTACCGTTTACTACTACTGCATGCTACCGTTTCCTTTTACTGCTATGTAAACTCGCTGTATGCATTTGATTATTCTCGCTACTGCGTGCTACTATCTGCTCCTAGTATGTTACTTCTGTATGATACTATTACTATTGCCATGCTACGTGCTGCTGTAAACGATCTAGGCTGTTGTAGTTGTTATGCCTGATTACGCTCTTGCTACCTGCCTACTATCCGCTATACCGACTTGGAGAACTTATCCTTCCAGGTTCAGATGTTTTCATGAACTACTTTCCTACTCGTCTAACCCTAAGAACTAGTAGTGTAATCCACCTGTTACCACTACTCCACCGTTCTAGAGATCGAAACATTACTTCACGCAATCTAGAAGATTGTTCAGTTAACACATACCCTGTACACTTCCATGACCGTCACTTATCTCTTTCATTCTTCACCACTACTCGACGATCTAACGACACTTCTGCACTTAGGTCCCTACCACTCCTAGACTTTGGAGAAATTAGGAAGGCATTCCCTTTAATGAGGTCATAGTGTCTTCTACTGATGCTCAGCCATACCCAAAGACTTGGGGGTCACCTCAAGACATATCATATTACTACTTGCTACACGTACAACTCGACACGAGACCCAGATTGAATTTCTAGAAAGGAATCTAACGACGTTACTTGAACCCGAATATTTTGAAGAAACTTCGAGGCATTTAAGCATCGGTGCACGACCTACAGAACATACTCACCCACACTGAGAAACCGTGAGATTAGTTATGTAGATTCTTGTGACAACCCAGAAATTTCCAATCAAATTTAAACTTTATCTTTATATTATTCCGACACGATAAGCAAAGTTTGTTAAGTTAAATCTCAAGAATTTTAAATTGTGTTCATACATTCATTATAACCTCGACCAAATTCAGACGATTCACGAACCGTTATATATAAATAAATATGTATATATATGTATATATATATATTATAACTTGAGAATATTAATAAAGTATTAAACGTATAATACTTTACATGATCGTATTTGTTTCAATATGTTTATCGATGGAATTAGAAGATAATATCAAATTGTTAATTTATCAGATACATTATGATATGATTACGGGTCTATGTTATGAGGTCCACTGTGATTTAAGAAATCTATTCTTTTTGACAACATTCGGAAAATGGTAAAGTGATTTATAAGTAAGAACGTGAAGTGTAAATAACTTAGATGTTGGATATCGACAAGTTAAGTAACTCGACATTTTTCATTAAGATGATTTCATACGTTTATTTAACCTTTGAACTGTATCCCATGCTTCACCAACAAACTGTAATTTAAAAACTTGAAACCTATTATGAATATATATGATTCTACTTTTTTAAAACATTTTATGATATAACGATTTCCATTATTTTAACCTTTAAACAAAATGATTCTTAAAAATATATTTGGTTTTGGAAAACAAAATTATTATATTTATTTGATTTAGTTTCAAACGTACAAAAATGTTTTCAGTTTAAAAAAGAACTTTATTATTAAAATGTATATAACTTTTATAAATATCTAGAACCACTTTTGACAACTCATTACTTAACCAGTATGATAAAGATAATGATATTTATATTTTATTTTATTAAATATATATAACGATTTAAATTAATATTATATATATTTATACGCGTATTATACGTACATAGTTTTATACTTTTACTATACTTAAACTTTATCTTTACTTTATTTTTACTTTACTTTAACTTTAATAATTCACTTTAATAATTCATACTTTAATAATTTACTTTAATAATTCATACTTTAATAATTCACTTTAATAATTCATACTTTAATAATTCACTTTAATAATTCATACTTTAATAATTCATACTTTAATAATTCACTTTAATAATTCAAAAATCTATTATAAATAGAATTCAATAAGTTTCATTATTTCATAGAAACTTGAAAATATTTTTCTCTAAACTCTCTCAATCGATTTACATATATATATTTACTCCGTATTATTTCAAGATATTATTAGTATACATAAAATATTACGTCAGAGTGCTGTCCGAGTGATTTCGAAATTGTTTTTCGAGTGGGATTGGATTAAGGAAATTATGGGTTATAGCTATGGAGGTGATTGGTATGGTTCATGGGTATGCTCGTGAGGTCAATATAGTGTTTATCATCTCCGTTGCGTCTACGTACCTTTCCTGCAATATTGAATCTCAATATTGATACGTGAGTACTCATAATTTAACTTTTACATACTAATAGTGTATCCCTGACTAGTGCTCGAGTATATAGGATTATGCATGTTTGTACTTTTGATATTGCCTTTAGTTAGGTTATGTTGAATCCTGAATTAGTTATATATGCGACTGATTTAATGTATAAGATATGCATGTCGTTGGAAAGCTAGCGAAAAATTAAGAACTTTTCATTTAGATATCAAATGATTTCGATGAACGGATTTGAAGTTATAGTCCATCGAATTTTTGTATTATTATTAAAAATGATTATTATTATCGTCGTTATTATCGTCGTTCTAGTTTTATCTTATTATTATTATTATTATCTTTATCAATAAAAGGGTTTATCATTAAAAATTGTTATTTTTTTATTATTACTATCGTTATTATCGTTAAAGTTATAATTAGTATTATTATTATTATCCAATTATTATTATTATTATTAGTATTATTATTATTATTATTATTATTATTATTATTATTATTGGTATTGGTATTATTATTATTATTATCATTATTAATATATATATCATTATTTAAAAATGGTTATTGTTATTGTTATTATTATTATTACTATATTATCATTAAGATAATTATTAGTATTATTGTTAATAATGTTATAGTAACTATCATTATTAATATTAGTGTAATTAAAACAAATATTTATAACACCTAATTATTTTGATTACTATTATTATCATTATTAAGAACACGATATAAAAGACGATTAAAAGCTATTAAACGAAACGATTAGGAAATAATGGGTAAGAGTATCATGATGAAATTAAAATATTATAAGATATTGATTTAGATAAAATTATCGTTCTTACTATTTTTATCATTACTATTATTATTAAAATTATCGTTAGTATTAAAACTATCATTTTAACAAAAATTATCATTTTAATAGAAATGTCATTGTTACTATAAAATATCATTATTATTATTATTTTAAATAGAATTATTATTTTAAAGATAATATTAAAAATTATCGTAAATATTAAAGTTATCATAATTAGAATTATCGTTTTATCATAATGTCATCTTAGTAATTATAAATATTGATATTTTTATAATAATAATTATTATTACAAAATAATACAACTTTTACTTACTATCATTATAGATATTATTTTATCAAATAAATATTTGATAAAAACATATTTTACTACGTGTAATAACTTACTTTAATAATACGTATCATATTATCTTTATAATATTAAATGAACCCTATAAATTTTATTACTTAATATATATAAAAGTATATTTTATTATATAAATATAATATAAAATTTTATTTATTAATAAATAAATTATATTATTTACTCTAATAAATCTTTTAAAAATATTTAAAAATATAAAACGACGATATTTAAACTATATATTAATCATGTATAAACTTTTGGAAATTATTTTGAGTCAAATTTACTTTTGTTGACTTTTGCATATTAGTCTCGAGCATTAGGATTGTGGTACACTATGACTTGACCTAATTTATTAGACAAATATTGACCAACACATAAATATATATAATTAATTTAGGTTCGTGAATCCGAGGCCAACCTTGCACTTGTTCAATGACGTTATATGTATTTTTACTACGAAATACAGTATGGTGAGTTTCATTTTCCCTTTTTACTTATTACATTTTTGGGCTGAGAATACATGCAATGTTTTAATAACTGTTTTGCAATATGTATATGTGTGAGTTTCATTATTCCCTTTTTATATATATTTTTGGGACTGAGAATACATGCGCTGTTTTTATAACTGTTTTACGAAATAGACACAAGTAATTGAAACTACATTATATGGTTGAATGATCGAAATCGAATATGCCCCTTTTTATTAAGTCTGGTAATCTAAGAATTAGGGAACAGACACCCTAATTGACGCGAACTCTAAAGATAGATCTATTGGGCCTAACAAACCCCATCCAAAGTACCAGATGCTTTAGTACTTCGAAATTATATCATGTCCGAAGGAGGATCCCGGAATGATAGGGGATATTCTTATATGTATCTAGTTAATGTCGGTTACCAGGTGTTCACCATATGAATGATTATTTTTTGTCTCTATGCATGGGACGTATATTTATGAGAACTGGAAATGAAATTCTTGTGGTCTATTAAAATGATGGAAATAAATGATTATGATAAACTAATGAACTCACCAACCTTTTGGTTGACACTTTAAAGCATGTTTATTCTCAGGTGTTAAAGAAATCTTCCGCTGTGCATTTGCTCATTTTAAAGATATTACTTGGAGTCTTTCATAGCATATTTCGAAGAACGTTGCATTCGAGTCATTGAGTTCATCAAAGATTATTATTAAATCAATTTATAGTTGGATAGTGGATATTATGAAATGGTATGCATGCCTGTAAATTTTTGATGTAAAGAAAGATTGTCTTTTAAAAACGAATACAATGTTTGCAAAATGTATCATATAGAGGTCAAATACCTCGCAATGTAATCAACTATTGTGAATCGTTTATAATGTATATGAACGGGTCCTTTCAGTTGGTATCAGAGCGGTGGTCTTAGCGAACCAGGTCTACATTAGTGTGTCTAACTGATAAGTCATTAGAATGCATTAGTGAGTCTGGACTTCGACCGTGTCTGCATGTCAAAAGTTTTGCTTATCATTTCTAGTCGGAAATCATCTGCTTATCATCCATAGGAATTTACCTGCTTATCATTATTAGTCTAGACACGAATTGCTACATTAATTGCATGAGTAGTGTATAGACAAACTTTATATCTTAGCGTATCTGCTAAATCATATCTTATCGTATCTGTTACTTTAAACTTTACCTGACATACCCCGCAAATTCCTCCGTAATCTATGAAATCTTTTGATCTCTATATATAGATATCCTATGTAAATAGAATACCACCCGATAGCCGAAAATCATTTTTATATCGAAAATCCTTTATCCAATCGTACGAAATGGAATTTGTCATCAGTTCAAGTCACTCAGATTCCGAAATGGAATCTCACTCAAGCTCCGAAAGCAGTGTGACCGGAATGGATCAACCAATCAGTCATCACCTATTCTGGATGAATTGGGGATGGGTTCGTAGCCTCCTCAATCATTGGAAACAAGAAGAAGGCAATCCTTTCCATCCACCACATTGCCCTCTTGGCGAAGAACCTGAAGCACTTGCCGGCGAACCTGTTCGAGACACCATTTTCTCTCTCATTTCTAGGGTATCTCGTCACGATTATATACTACATCAAATTCTAGATTTTATTTATCTGCTCGTTCCGACCGACAATCATCCTGGAATAATAGAATAAGTCAACGAACTTCGCGCTCGGGTAGTGGCTTTGGAGAATATGGTGCAGATATTACAAACACCAGCACCAGCACCAGCAGCATAACCAGTACCACCATCATCAATGCCAACAGTACCATTACCACCTCCAACCACAACCGCGTTGTAAACCTCAACTTCACAATCTGCCCCACGAGCATCAACGTCATACGCACCATAGATACCAAGGAGTACCAACAATAATAACTGACGAAGTATTAATTCATAACTTCATTGGAGAAACATTCCGCGGCGATTATATAATCTCTAAAGTCTTAGAGATTATCTAATCTAGCCCTAACCATAAATCAGTTAAGCGAACCAAAATGATAGAAGGAAGAGTAGAAACCCTGACAAAAATGGTGTGTGATTAACAAGTTAAACTTGTTTTACCAACAGCATCAACAGTACCGTCAACGTCACCAGCATCGTCAGTACAGTCAACATCAGAATCAACAACACCTATAACATCACAAACTCTGTCAGTTCAAGAATCACTGTGGACATCATTACGAATCAATAACGTGTATATTGTATCAACAAGTTATGAATAATTAACTCATTCCCTCTGAAGAAATTATATATATATATATATATATATATATATATATATATATATATATATATATATATATATATATATATATATATATATATATATATATATATATATATATATATATATATATATATATATATATATATTTTGAAATAAAAAAAAATAAATATTTCCGTGCTAAGCTATTGTGTGTGAATCTTAACTACTCAGTTAATTCATATTACAAATATGCAATAATGTACGTCCCTCACCCGCGACTTAACCATCGTTAACTACAATCTCTGTCTCAATTCAACAAATTCCAATTCCTAATAAATCAAGTATATATTTGATTTTACACTTCATCATTGATGTAACCGAAACTTTTCAGATAACATCATTCGTACTTTGCGAAGTTCACAAGAATTTAACGAAAACCAACATCACATCTCAACAAATAACGAAGTATTGATTCATAATTTCAATATTATTGAAGAAATACTTATGTAACCTCTAAACCTTCAAGGAATTATTCAATTCTAGTTCCAACCGTAAATCGAATGAGTTTAATTTAGTATTAACTCATTAAAATCTATGTTACATCTGAGGAGAATATATACATATATATTTTCATAAAGACTGTAATAAAATTCTTATGTACAAAATATTAATCGTGAAAATTTTTTAACGGGTAGGTAATACCCGAGAGATATATATAAATTCACAATTAATATGTTACATTCTTCGAATCAGATTAAGCAAATTATCAATTATACTTCCTACTTTCACAATAATATACATTCTTTCATAGAAATCAAAACAACCATACTCATTCAAACCCAATTACGTATTCTGATTTTAAAATCTCAGAATTCAATTCGAGATATAACCGGTACAATTACTTTTAGATTCCTACATCTTTCAAAGCTATACTTTGACTTCAAAAGTGTGTTAGAAGATCAAATGTATACAAACGATTACAATCTATGTTCAAACCCTTCGAAAATCTCTGAAGACACTTCAAATAATGAGCAATCGAGATGATGATCCAACCACATATTACCCACAGTTATGTACTTAAAAAGCTCTCGAAACCAAAGTCATAATTCAACACATATCTGTGTAAGATCTTTTGGCATTTATTAGCAAAAAAAAAAAAAAAAAAAAAAAAACCTTGCAATTCCTTTGCAAAGTAGCAAATTATATCACAGCTCCAGCAAGACAACTTCGATTTTTTCATTCGGAGTAGCCTTATCATAATTTTGATATATGTGATTACCCTTTCGTTACCGGAGAACCTTTCATATTCCACCACATTAGCAATAAACTTACCAACAACTTCACTGATCTTGGGCATTCGGAAGAATCTTTATATTTATCGAAACCTCATCATTTACTCATCTGCCTCTTGTAAGGAGAATTGTCATACGAATCATTGGGAGTTAGCAATCAGTATTTTGAAATCTCACAGCATGTTGACGCCAACAGTTATACATAACGTCTATTTCCAAGGCTTACATACTTCGAATGTGAAGTTTCTGAAAAACACTCTGAACCGCGAACTAGTTCTCGAAATGCTGATGAAGCAACAAAAACTGTAAACGACCTTAGCAGTAAAAAGTTTGATGATAAAGATTAGTGTATTAACAAAGCTTAGAAATAGAGAAGTTTTGGAACTGGAAAACGGATTGAGCAAAGTTTGAAGGAGGCTGTGGACAAATCACAAAGACTGAACCTGCCTTCAAAGAATCCAAATGATTCAGTGTCTGCTGAAGTCATTAACGAATACCTTGCTCCTGACACTAAACCCTTACAGACAATATTCTTCATCATCCTCTGATATTAGAAATTCTAAGACATCATCGTAACTTTCATTATAAATATCCTCCATATTTCTGAAGATATTTCCATAACTATTCTTATCTGGAATCATTTATCTCTTTGCGCTATCTGTATTACATCAAAAAGGAAACTGTTTAGTTCCTATACTCTGTAAACCTTTGAGTTTAAAATATGAATGTTTTTGAAGTAGTGTTGGAAACTGAAGCATGAGTTAGTATAATATAATGACACTTGATCAACGTGATTATATTACAGTAATTCATGATGAGTTTCTAAATGGAACGTGATGATTCACAGATCATAACATCATCATGTGCCATGTTATACGACTCTTGTATTCTATTTAACCTCTAAAATATCAAGAACATATTTCTTGATGATTCGGCCTTTTCCAAGGTATTCTAGTAATTTGACAAGTCAAGATCGTGCCATCACAATTTCCTTCCTAGAACATTAACAATGTTCATTCCGAAAATCATATTTGTGAATTCTGGACCATTACAAGCGGTGCTTAATCGCAAGAAGAAGAAACGAAAGGACAAAACTCCGAAATAGAAATTGGGGTATAAATTGTAGCAAATAAAAGAGAGCATTAACTATGGATGACAATGATTATAGAAGATAGAAACAGAGACTTTGAAATATAAGGGAAGATATAAAGCCCAACGACAAACCAAAAATTATAAACCATATATATCGATGCATATAGCAATATAAAGACACGGGAGAACTAGAAACACTATAAACCCAAGAGTATAGTAGAAGTAAATAGATTCTTCCGGCGGTAGATGAAAAAGAAGAATGACCGATATGAAAGTTATAAGTATATCGAGAATCAGAACTGGATGGAGCATATTGATGAATACTTTAAAATATGAGTTGAGGGGGAAAGAATAGAAGGTGATGAAACATGACTAGGAACTTAGAAATCAACAGATTTAACTCACACAATGACGGAATAAGTGAATCAAACCCTCTAGTGAATAGGTTAAGCTTTTTGTGATTAATTTAGTCATACCACAACTAAATCAAGTGTGATTAGATCAACACCTAGAGCTATTATTCACCACCTGGGTGATTTGGGTTGAGAGAGAATCGGAGGAACTCACCAGATCTGAGTGTATGTAACAAATGAGAGGCTTAACCTAAAAATGAAGAACATAAGACTTTATATACCCCTGCTGTTGACTCACCCGTACGATTCATCCATCACACATACGAGTTGGCTTCATCAGCCGTACGGGCGATCACTCACTCGTGTCTTCTCATTTAGGTTGTAATTATGACTTAGCTCAGCATCAACCGTGCGTATGAGCCTGTCAGCCGTACGAGTGAGGCTTCACTCGGATGTCTGACTAAGTCTAACATAGTCAAACATCCACATCTCGTTCCTGTAGTTGCTGTAACCACATACAAACACGGATAGGATAATAACGAACGATCATGGTGGCCTGTAAACTGTTGTACCTGCAATGGACGTGGGTAGATGTCTAGGGACTTGCATAAAATGCATTAACAGAAGGTGTGAGTTGTAAGAAAAGGAAGGAGGTGAATTTATAAGAAAATCTCCGACAGAACAATTAAAATGGACGATCGCATTTAAAGCGGATCCTAATTCCTTTTGTCACCGGAGAATCAAATCTTATTACAAAGATTTTCTTCAAATCCCTTGAAATCTGGAAATCAATCATATCTACGTCAAATGATAAGATGAATCTACACTTACTCATTTTACTCTTCTATGTTAGCTTCATTCGTACTCTTCACATAAATGGATTGTTTATCCAAATTATTCGCTGATGATAAAACTTTAATTTTCAGCCTGTATGCATCATGAAAACATAATTATTATCATTCACGACCTTTCCACTCAAATTTCGGGACGAAATTTCTTTAACGGGTAGGTACTGTGACAACCCAGAAATTTCCAATCAAATTTAAACTTTATCTTTATATTATTCCGACACGATAAGCAAAGTTTGTTAAGTTAAATCTCAAGAATTTTAAATTGTGTTCATACATTCATTATAACCTCGACCAAATTCAGACGATTCACGAACCGTTATATATAAATAAATATGTATATATATGTATATATATATATTATAACTTGAGAATATTAATAAAGTATTAAACGTATAATACTTTACATGATCGTATTTGTTTCAATATGTTTATCGATGGAATTAGAAGATAATATCAAATTGTTGATTTATCAGATACATTATGATATGATTACGGGTCTATGTTATGAGGTCCACTGTGATTTAAGAAATCTATTCTTTTTGACAACATTCGGAAAATGGTAAAGTGATTTATAAGTAAGAACGTGAAGTGTAAATAACTTAGATGTTGGATATCGACAAGTTAAGTAACTCGACATTTTTCATTAAGATGATTTCATACGTTTATTTAACCTTTGAACTGTATCCCATGCTTCACCAACAAACTGTAATTTAAAAACTTGAAACCTATTATGAATATATATGATTCTACTTTTTTAAAACATTTTATGATATAACGATTTCCATTATTTTAACCTTTAAAAAAAATGATTCTTAAAAATATATTTGGTTTTGGAAAACAAAATTATTATATTTATTTGATTTAGTTTCAAACGTACAAAAACGTTTTCAGTTTAAAAAAGAACTTTATTATTAAAATGTATATAACTTTTATAAATATCTAGAACCACTTTTGACAACTCATTACTTAACCAGTATGATAAAGATAACGATATTTATATTTTATTTTATTAAATATATATAACGATTTAAATTAATATTATATATATTTATACGCGTATTATACGTACATAGTTTTATACTTTTACTATACTTAAACTTTATCTTTACTTTATTTTTACTTTACTTTAACTTTAATAATTCACTTTAATAATTCATACTTTAATAATTTACTTTAATAATTCATACTTTAATAATTCACTTTAATAATTCATACTTTAATAATTCACTTTAATAATTCATACTTTAATAATTCACTTTAATAATTCATACTTTAATAATTCACTTTAATAATTCAAAAATCTATTATAAATAGAATTCAATAGGTTTCATTATTTCATAGAAACTTGAAAATATTTTTCTCTAAACTCTCTCAATCGATTTACATATATATATTTACTCCGTATTATTTTAAGATATTATTAGTATACATAAAATATTACGTCAGAGTGCTGTCCGAGTGATTTCGAAATTGTTTTTCGAGTGGGATTGGATTAAGGAAATTATGGGTTATAGCTATAGAGGTGATTGGTATGGTTCATGTGTATGCTCGTGAGGTCAATATAGTGTTTATCATCTCCGTTGCGTCTACGTACCTTTCCTGCAATATTGAATCTCAATATTGATACGTGAGTACTCATAATTTAACTTTTACATACTAATAGTGCATCCCTGACTAGTGCTCGAGTATATAGGAT